>NW_006438644.1:301358-307186 GCF_000325575.1 Pteropus alecto | reverse complement strand
AGAGTGTGGATATTAGCATGTGGGTAAGGCAGATGAAACTGTGCACAAGTTTTATCTGCTTCCTTTTTAAAGAGATGTAGATTAACTGAGTAAAATCATTATGTAGCATATCTAACTGGCTCACGATAGATTTATCATTTAAGATCTATCTGAGAATTGCTAAGAATCTCGGTACGGTCCCCAGGAAAGAGAAATCACCACTTGCCTTAATCTGGACCATGCAGCCTCAATATCCTTCTGCTGTTTTTTTTACTGGGCTTCTTCGAGCATTTACTTTACAAAACTCACAAACTCAATCTCTGCCCCTTTGAGATGTAAATCTTTTTAAAAGCCTCTGGACAGTTTTATAACCCAAGAATGTCTTTCTCCAAAGCCTGGTAGTCGGCTCTGTGCAATGTAATCATTAAGGAAGATGGCGCCTGAACCTTCCAGACTCTTTAGAGGGGAGGAGCCTCACTTCCGTGGGCACCTTGCTCCAAGTCGAAAAAACACCTGTCGTCATGAAGATATGAGGAAGTACCTTTCTTTTGGGTGAAACGAATTAGCAAGCCCAGCATAGAGAAAGCACTCCATACAAATTAAATGTTTTATCATTAAATATTGTTACATGTTCATGTATCTTATCTCCAACGATCCCAATACCTGATTAGTATCTGATTTTTTAAACTTCTTTTTTTGATGCCAGGATAGATATTATGCATAATTTAAAAATAAGAAAAATAAATCATAAATTTTAAATAACTTGTACGCCAAATAGTAATTGAGAAAAAAACTATATTGTTAAAGCATTGGGATTCAGTATTAGTATTAGTTTTCCGCATTGGAACAAAACAAACTGGGAAGCTTAAAAATGAACATTTTCATCATTTCGCCCTAGAAATCATTTGCTCCTCTTGGAAGAAATGGTATCTGAAGGTGGTTGCGCATTTTATCTGAAGTGGTTTTCACTGTTTCACGTATCTGCATAACATGTTACCTGGACCACACGCTCGATTACGAAAACATTTATATAGGAATACAAACTTAAACTGCTGGCGAATGTGTGAGCTTTTTTTAATGTCACATCCCTTTATAATTCTAGCGCTCTCTTTTATGAAAAAGTTCTTCCATCTTAAAAGAATATACTTTACCTTGTGCCGAATGAGAGCTGCGTGATGGTCGGTGATGCTTATCTCAGAAGTAGTTTGTAATTCACTGAGAAACAGCTTAATCCAGACAGAAAAGGAAAGAAGAAGTTCATCGAATTGCTGGTGTTCGGTGGCCACAGACTGAAGAAAATTAATCCTAGGCAGAGAAAGGTATTAAAGTTAAAATGCTCCATCACTGAACGGAAGAAGTTGATAGTTTTTTGGAATAAGCTTCAGCAAGGGCAAAAGTGACATGGTTGCCTGCGGACAAACCAGAACTCTTGCTGCTTTCTGCCTTTCAAAACCTATTTCTCTCACAATTTTCCTCATTTCAGTGAACATCACCACTATCCACCCAGATATCCTCGGAGTCATTACTGCTCCCCCCATTTCTTGTCTACTGCTTCTGAACTATGCGTGTCCTGTCACACGCCAACACAGAATACTGTGCTCTTCCCTTCATTTCTACACTCCAGTCTAAATCTCATCTCTTGCCTCCAGCCTCCAGCCTCCAGCCTCCAGCCTCCTAAACAGGCCTCCCTCCTGCCACCGTTGCCTCACTATAATCTACTTTTTAGAGAACAGCCAGAAATGAAATTAAGATAATCCAAACGTTCTCCGCCACACTTAAACACGGGGGCAATGTCCTGTTGCACGAAGGCAGGCAAAACGCGGCTCCTTGAGAGAGATGCCACATAATCGACTTCTCCGACCTCATCTGACACAGCACTGCTCCCCACTGCTCCACACTGCCACTGACCTCTGCTTCCCCAACATCCCGGCGCATTACTGCCTCAGAGGCTTTGCCCTTTTTGCTCCCTCTGCCCATATGATTTACCCGCAAAGCACCATGGGTTTGCTTCCTGCACAGCATTCAGATCTTAATCAGATGTCATGTCCCTGGAGAGGCTTTGCTTGATCATGTGTCTGAAGATACGCCAGTCTATGGTCCCTACTGTGTTACCTATGTTATTGTCTTCACGTTACTTAATACCACTGAAACAGTCTTACTCATTCACTTGTTTAGTTACATGTTTATCCTCCCCTCACTCAGTGATACAGGACTCTACCTGCCTTGCTTACTACTATGTCCCTAGCACATAGAAAGGTGCTTGGGATATGGTTGGGGATCAGCTATTGCTTGTGTAATAAATAAATTTGATTGATTAGTAACAGGCGATCTGAGGTCAGAATCCAATACTGTCATTAAGATTAATACCTCAGTCAATTATTAATATTCATTACAATGGTTTGCATCCAAAGTTCAACTTTTATTTTGAATGTTTTCACACATTTGTATCATTTTAAAAGCCCTTTCCTTTCCCTCTGTGAGAGAAGCATAGGGCAGATCCTACTCTATTTTACAGAAAGGTGTTCATTTTTCAAGAGCTGGTACCAATCCGTCAGCCTTTCCCGAATCTATTCAAATGTCCCTTCTTTTTGTTTCCATAATATTCTGTGCTTAACACTCTCATTGACTTTCTTGTTGTCCCCATGCTGATCTGTAAAATGCTGAGGTCAGTTTTATGTATTTTTATGGCTCCAGTATCTGATATGGTGCCTGGTATTCAGCAGGTACCCAAGAAAGATTTGCTGACTGGTTGAATAAACAGTGGAACGAATACAAGCTTTATGAAGTAGTGAGCAGAGCTCTGTTTACTGTTGCTATGCCCAGCACATGAAAGAGTGCCCTACTCAACGCAGAGACTCAAATATTTGCTGAACTAATGAACTAAAAGGATGACTGAAAAGATTAAATGACTTATTCAAGATGACATGGGTAATCAATACCAATTTAAGGCAAAACTTTAGAAAGCCGATTGTTAATCATGTAGTCAAAGAGGCTTTAATTTATTTTTGCTTCCATTTAGCATAATAGCAATTTCCTTGCTCTCTACAAAGTTCTGTATTGGAATGAAATGAAATATATATATACAATGCCTATATGTATATATACAATGCCTATGTGTGTGTGTGTGTGTGTGTGTGTGTGTGTGTGTGTGTGTATGTGTATAATGCCTATATGTATCTAGGTAATGCCTCTGTTGAAACCTATGTTAGGCAAAATTTTAATTATCATTACTCTCCTGTACACAAATATCTTAATAAATAATACAAACGTGAGCAAACCTACTTTCTTCAATATATTTCAACTAGTTTGATCATTTGCCTTGGTTACGGGACTAAAATTTTGAGTTGAGGTTCATCAGAAAGGCTAATTTTTGAGTGCTTTAATTTTTAAAATGGCAAATAAATAAATAATAGTTTTCACCCCTTCCATAATTATTCCCTGAATAGTTGAGTAGAAATAAAAGTAAACAAAACTATTCTTTTTTAATTTATCTGATCATCATTTTTAAAAATAAACAATATTAGAATTTTTTAAAAACAACCTTTTGCTAATTATCTGTGGCAAATCTCTCCATCTCTCATCCAACTGCTCCAGATGTAGCTTCATCATTTTCACATCATCTTTGGAGGCCAATGAGAATAATGATTCCTTCACTTGCAAAAGGTTACTGTAGATCGTGGCCTGGGATACCATTTCACTTTGCAGTGCCTGAGAAAAACAGAATATATTAGAGATCTCATCCCACAGTGATTGACAAGGAAACCACAGGACCACATGACACAGGTGGGTGTTGTCCAAAGGCTTTGCAATCTTGCAAAATGCAAGTCATTGGGACCAGGCTAAAGAAAGCTTTCGTTACTTGACTTAGAAATGGATTAGCTTAACTTCTAAACATGAAAAATGCTACTGAAACCTGAATTAGTGTTCCAGAGTCTGACTTATATTAAGTTAGACAAATTTAGAAGCTGTAGCATTTCTTTCAGGATGCAGAAACTGAATAAGTGAGGATCAAAGGAAAACAATGGTTAAACAGAAACAACGCTTATCTAACATTAAAAAAAAAGACACAATTCAAGGTAACAGGAACACCGTCTTTCTTTCAGTTTAGAGACTATATTAGGCCAAAGTGGGGAACCTGTGTGCTCTTTATTTTATTTTCATGCAACAGAACTACTTAGTTTTTCAATTTAATTGGTTAATGAATCCCTTAGATGCAGTCAGTGGTGCATAAAAGTTGTAGTTCCTACCTAATAAGAGATAAACACTCTATGTAAATAATAACAAAATAACATGATGTTAAACTGGGATGATAGGTGTAGCATGTCACATAGTAAACACTTGTCAAAATGTCTTCTTCCCTCTCTCTAGGGAGACCACATGTGTGATGCAAGCAAATTTGCTAATGGTATCAGAGGAAGGAGAATACAGCCCATGGATGACAGGAAAGACCACATAGCAGAATTGGGACTTAGGCTGAGAAGAACAAAGGACACAAGGCCAGGAGAGAGGAACGTACAAGAAATGCACAGAGCACAGTTGGGAGACAGCGTGGCTAACACAGAGTGACCGAGGTCTGCAGTCTGCTCTCAGACCCTTAACTCACATAGTGCTCGTTTTCCATATAGTATGTGAGGAATACCATTTTATATGGCCAGATAGCTTTGGGTCATTTTTAAGAAAAAGAGGTGTGATTTCCCCTCTTAGAGCATCTCACATTGTATTTCCAGGAAGACAAACACCAGACTGCGGACTGAGAACCACCCTCTATCCTCCAGGCAGGACTGCCACTGGAGGTTTCTGAGCAGGGAATTTTGGCGAGATTAATGCAGAACATTAGTATTTAATAAACTAGAAAGGCAGGAGTACCAGGAGTATGGGGAACCCTCAAAGTGAAGGAAGAAGAAAACTTTCAGATGGGGTAATAGGTTCAGATGTTTCAGACATTCTCTGATGGAGTGTTTAGAGAAGTGATTATGAAAAGTAAAAGGATGGGGCTTCTCCTTAAACTTTTTATAAAAGGTGACGGGAAAAAGTTGGGGTATAAATCTGTCATACAACAGGTCTCTCTTGAGAAGGAATTTTGCCTGTTGAATTTTCTTGCATAAACAGTATCATTTCAAGTAAGTTATTAATCCCTAGAAATTAGTAACATTGCCTGTACTTTCAATAATACTAATGATTTTTTTAAGTTTAAAAGGTTGGCTTCTTTGAGGATGCAATCAGTTAGTATTCTTTGTCTTTCTATCATCTGCATTTGTGCTCATTCTTTTGTTTCTGTATTGCTTAAAAATAATTATTACTGTGGCCTTTTTCTACATTGTATTCCTTCCCTCTCTAAAACAACCTCTTTATTACCAAAAAAATCACAAAATTACAAAAGTAGAAAGAATATACGTATGCCTAGCTTCCAAAATTATTCACTGATGGTCAACATTGTTTCATCTATATTTCTACTCGCTCCTCCCTCTGCTCAACTGCCAGATAACTTGAGTTTGGATGACAGACATTAAATGGTAGGATGTTCTAATGCATCCTGCAAATTGAGCATCATAATGTTCACCATTATTTTGTTTCTCAGGTCTGGGTAGTTCTTTTTGGGTCACAAAATTAGAGCAAGAAGTTAAGTTAGATAGCAGGTTTCGTTTTTGCTTTTGCTTGCTTCTCTTTCCTTCCTTCCTTCCTTCCTTCCTCCTTCCTCCTTCCTTCCTTCCTTCCTTCCTTCCTTCCTTCCTTCCTTCCTTCCTTCCTTCCTTTCTTTTTCTTTCTTTCTTTCTTTCTTTCTTTCTTTCTTTCTTTCTTTCTTTCTTTCTTTCTTTCTTTCTTTCTTTCTTTCTTTCTTTCTTTCTTCC
>NW_006438644.1:299025-300880 GCF_000325575.1 Pteropus alecto | reverse complement strand
TGTCTCTCTCTGAATCACATGGAATGAGATGCATTAACCCTCTTCCTTCTCGGGGATTGTCAGCTTCTAACAAAGATCGAGGTCTTCTCTGTTAGACACGTGACTCGATGTGTTCTACGCCCGGGGAAGTTATTACACTTAGAGAACAGCTGGCCCAGGATTTCCTGTTTAAGGGAAGTTATTGAAACCCAAGCTACCAGCTCAAAAAGGAAGGCTGCTCACCTCTGCCAGGTGGCCAGCAGGCTCTCCAGCACAGTCTGTCTCTCCTTGGCCTGACTCAGTGTCCCCTCGTATTCCCGCTGTAGTGTCTCAACGTCCTGAATGGAGCGGCCTCTGTTAGCGACCTTCTGCGCACCGGCTGAGAGAGCAGCCACTGAGCTGTTCAGTGACTCCAGAGCCTGACAAAGATCCTGACAAGAGGACAAAGGAGTGCGGTGAAGGCACAACGCTGAGAAACGAGACCTGCATTTTTCCGTGAGACCCATTCTCACCCCAGTGTTTCCCTCAGTCAACCACAGTGGTACGAAAAGAATGTCTGCCCGTAGATTTCCAGCAAGACGTGGTGAAGGTGAGGAGGAAGTTACTTCATGAAGGCAGACGTCAAAAATCAAAATGAAGACTACTCCCCAGATAAAATTGTATTGCTGTATATCTGAATAATTTCTACTTTCCCTTACGTCAGATAATTTGTGAGAATTATTATTCGTTTTATGCCAAATGTAGTTTTAAAAAACCTCTCAATTCCTATTGTACAAGAGCTGTAGGTAACATGCGATATTTTCTAAAAGAAATATATGAAAAGAGTTATGGCTGCCACAGCTGCTATCAGAAGTCAGTGATAATAACAATAAAGGTGCCTCAGAATGTGGCAGGTACTGTTATGTACATTACATATATTAACTCATTTAATCTTCGTTCACCATTCCCATTTTATAGATCAGAAAAATCAAGACGAGGAAAAATAACTTGCTTTAGAAATGTGAATATGAGAAAAAAATATTATCCTCTCTAGTTCTCAATTATTAACTTAGTTGTCTATTAAAATAATTCCATCGGGGGGGGGGCAAAAAAATAATTCCATCAAATTCAATTTTCCTACTTTTTCCTACTATTTTCCTACTATTTTCCCTCATTTTAGTGTGTGGGAGTATTTTTTGTTTTTAAATACATAAGTAACAAAAAAAGGCATTCTTCCTATAAGTATTCCAATGATATACATTCCACTCCCCTTTCCAGATGTGCCCTTGTCAATTGTTTGCTTTCTAACACTGCAGCCCGTTTCTCTGCGTTTCTGTATATCATGTATACACATGCATATGTAGCAGGGATAACGAATACATCTTTGTTTATTAATTAACAGATGTTTCTTTTAAATATTCCTTCGAGCCTTATTCTCTTCCTTTGCTCCTTCTTCTAAGCTCTGCCAAAAGCGTCTGCTCGTTACTTTGCAGAACAGCTCACAAAGACCACCAGTTCAGGGACCAGACCAAAAAAGCTAGTCATTGGGAATAGGTTAGTGAGGACACATTCTTTGCACGTCTGAGTGTAATGGGTTAAAATCTGGAATCTGCTAGGCACATTTTTTTCTGCACATAATTTTTATAATGCTGGCAAGAGGTACCAGGCTTTATTAAAGCTATAGTCTGAAAAAGTTACATGTTCCAGTTAAGAGAGGAATATATTTTAAATGAATGCCTTTTTTTTTTTAAATGAATGCCTCTTTAACTTGCATTTTAAATGAAAATTTATTTGCATACTTACATGTCTTGTGTTATATGAGGTAAATATGCTTTATCTATCAATTAACATAAAAATCTTTTCGATTTTAACTCTCATAAAAATATTTACTGTTTTC
>NW_006438644.1:281904-298993 GCF_000325575.1 Pteropus alecto | reverse complement strand
TTCATAAATAAGCAGAAATGTTGAATCACACTCTTACCATATGTTCTTGAAGAGCTTTGTATGTTTCTGTAGCTGAAGAACATATTTTAATTGGATCAGCAAGTTTATCTTCAAATTCAGACACAGACTGCTGAATCTAAATCATTGGTGAAATAGAAAAATCATGGTGAGAAAAATATACATCAAGGCAAAGCAGCATGCCTATCTTTTTTGGATAACTTTCAATTCAGTTTTTAAAAATCTAAAATGAATGCATCCTATTATTTGAAAAAAATATAAATAAATCTAAAAAAATACAAATGTCTATCTGAACACATTTTTATATTCCCTCAAAAGGTGTACCATATAAATAATTATAAATGTAGGTATCACTGATAACTTGATAATAACTGATATATGGTATCTTTTCTTTGTTCCACTATTTCTGGATTGTGTATTGCGTTTCGCTATTAATGCAACATGAAACAGGTAACTTAACGTGGATGAATCAGTCCTTACCTTTCTAAGATTCTCTTCAAACTTTTGCTGCTGAGATATATGCCCCAGGATTGTTCCTTCCAGACACTGCGCATGCTCTCGGAGCTCTTCCCAGTATCGTCTTATCTGTGTCAACTTGGCTTTCATTCGAGCAGATTCTCCGGTGGTAAGAAACTGGGCAAAAGACTGAACTTCTTCTTCTAGTCCTGTAATGCTGCTGATCTTACTTTCTATTTCTTGAATTGTGACCTAATAAAACAAGGAAAATGAGCAAGCTTGCCTTCCTGAAATGATATAATTATTTGCAGAAAGAGAAACCTGACATTTTAACGTAGTAGGACAGCTACAGAACAGCTATGAAAAACATCATGTGTTTCCTGACCTCATTTTTTAAGGAATAGATATGCAGAGAATGTCTAAAAAATAGAAACGTGGTGAGCATGCTCTCTGGATAGAGGAAAAAGAGAAACAGCTATGCTGCTTGCAGTGAAGTGAGCAGAGAGATGTCCCTGGAACTCTTCAAGTATCTCTGAAGTTACAGAGAATTCCCAGCTTACAAGTATTTTAACCAATGGATCTGGGAAGCAGTGTGTTCCAATAACTCACAGGAATGCTAATATTGACATTTCATGTACATTTCCTAAAATGTGGTTGAGTAGTTCATATTTTACCAGACTAAAAGCTTTTCTGATTCCACTCCTACCTGAAGCCAGTCTCTTCAAATTTACCATCCATTTTTTATGCCAGTGGTTTCCAAGTTTGGAATACATTAAGATCACCTGGTCCCCGTTCGAGGAACTCAGATTCAATAGGTCTAAGGTGGGGCCAAGACCTGTAATTTCTAACAACTTCTCAGGTGATGCTTCTGTGGCCGACCCTGGGCCCCACTCTGTGACCACTGCTTTATTCATTACCTGTGCAGTAAAGAGCCCACGTACTATAATTTCCATTGGGGCCAGAGAACATTTTATATATTAGCCGATATGTGAAAAGTGCTGAAAGCCACTAAAGGGGTGTGTGGGTGTGTGTGTGTGTGTGTGCGTGTGTGTGTGTGTGTGTGGAGGGCGGTGTCTCTCATAAACATACAGGCATATTTATGTATAAGAGAATGAAAATTATTTCTTTGAGGAAAAGAGTCAAACAGTCCAATCAAGATAAAGCAAAAAATTCAGACAAGTCTAAATTTCAGGTAATCAAAATGGAAAATACAGTTACCCTAAAAACAGATAAATGTGACTCCTGTCTAGATGAGATAACATAGTGGGAAATAATTTCTGTCTAGATGAGACAATCAGAGATAATTTATACCAGATCAGTGCCTGTGAATCACTTATTTTTATTTTTCATATGCATGACTATAGCAGTATATCTGATAGATATTTGTTTGAGCATTAATAAAATCTTCCTTCATTGAGCTGTTTTTTAAATGATAGGTTTTAGAAAAATTACTCATAAATTAAACAAAGTATATTGAGTGTCTCTGATGTGCCAATAATTGTTCTAGGCGCTTGCAATACTTCAGTGAAACAATCTTAGTTAAGATCGAAGTTCTTAGTTCTTAGAGTAATATGTCATCGAGAAATTCGTAAATGCAAGCTATATAATAGAGTTGTTGGACTGTGGCAGTAATTTTTTCTAATCTAAGAAGAGAAGATGAAAAATGAACCCAGTATGTGCTCTTATCACTTATAAATTATCAATTAGGAATAAGAAATCAATTTGGAATAGCACATAATGAAGAACAAAAACGGGCTTATAAAAAAGATTTCACAACAATACTAATGTTGTGAACTAATTTTATCCTAATAGTTTTAAATTGGAAACATTATGACAAAGTACTATCATATTTTTAATATTTCCCACAGTAGTCTTTTGTTTGGAAATAAAACATTAACCTATTAGCCAAATTCCATAGTAAAGTGCATTCCACTCTGTCTTTGCTTATTTATAGCAAGTATGTATTTTCTGATATTTATATTTATTTAATACATTTATAGCTTGTTTCAAAATGCCATATTGGAATGTTAAAATGTAATTTTCATCTGATAGCATGGAAATTCACAATTGAATGTTTATATATTTAAAATTAAAATATGTAATCATTTGGTTTCCTACAGAGCAATAAGGTGATGAAATTTGATCACTGATATATTTTCGAAGTCCTGGAATTAAGGTTTAAATAATAGTGAAATGAATTAATAGAAAGGATAAGCAAATTAAAGAGTCTATGTCAAAAATTTTGAAAGGAAATTTTTGAGACAAAACTATTTGAATGCTATTCTTTGTGTTCTTAAAATTTAGTAAAAATAATTAAAGGACAACTTTTAAAAATTGTTTTAAAGATTAAACATACTCATGAATATTCTTTAATGGCTTGGCTTCCGGTTTTCCTGGTATACCACACAAGACAGAAGCAGACACTGTATACCAGACTCCACATAGCCTTGCTTGCGAAAGATGCATGATAAACCGGGATAATCTGCACAGCACATAAACTTGGCTAGGCAACATTGCACCCTCCCACTGTGCACATGACAATAACTTGTTCTGCGTCATAATGTGAAATGTTCTCTCACTTTCATATTTATTTTACTACATTTAATCCAATGAAATGCAGAGGGTTTCCCATTCCAATAAAATGAGCTGAGATAGAAAAAGAAGTAGCCTAATTTTGAAAATATGTAAAAATTGTCTATTAAAAAAAAGAGAAATGAACACTCAGAATTCATTTCTTTCAGCTCACTTTTTTCTTAAATTATTCGAATGAAGTAAACAAGGATAGTCTATACACATGGTTATTTTGGAGCTGAGGGAGCTTAAGTATCAGAGCAACACAGTCCATGCCCCCAAGTTCATCACAAATGAAAGAACTGTAGCAATGGGCTCTGATTGCTTTGCCTAAAGAAAGTAATTTCTCCTCCTTGTGCTTTTGAGGGTAAATGCCACTAATATTTGAACTAGATATTTGGGACGATTCTATAAAGTACAGTTGTAGATGATGACTACATTTCATGTTGTATAAATGAATTAACAGAGCACTCCAATGAGATTAATTCAAAATCAAGGAAAAGAATACTGTAACCATAAAAACATTTTAATGATATTGCACACAATATTGACTTTGAATGCGTAAGTTAGACAATATTAATACATAATTCCATCTATAAACTGTCGCCCAGTATCAATTAAGACCTCTTAGCTCAACGTTCTGTGTGAACTTAATTTTAATAGGATCACAGAGCAATGAAAGATTTGTTTGGGACTGAATAGGATTTGATGAAACCTAAAAAAGGAGTTTTTAAAAGCTAGACATAAATTATTAACGTAATGAACGTGTGAGCAGGTCACCTTAATTTGGCTGATTTGCACGTCCATGGCAGATGACGAAGTTTCCAAGGCATTGAGTTCTTTTTCTTTCTCAGTTATCCAGATGGACAGGGTCTCAAAATTATTGCCAAAATGATCCCACTTGTTTTTCACCATTTCCATGGTTTTAATACTAAAATTAACCAAATTAAGTAAATAAAATGCAGTATTTTAATAGAAAACAATACATTTTCCTTTAAATTACCAGGTGAAAAGATAGTCAAGACATTTGTGACCATGCCAACGTTGAAACTATTAGAACAGAGAAAAAAAAATGCACACTTGATCTGTAGTTTGTCAAGTCTCATCTTCCTGTCTCCTCTGAGAATGAGCATTTAACGAGGTAGCATCTACACCATGTTATGGATGAAACTGTGCTTCGAACAAAATATTGCTGGGTCCAAAGGGGTTTGAATACACACATAACCTGGTTAAACTCTGCACGTGACCAGTAGTTGCCAGGACTTATTAACTAAGCTGCCGGCACAGATTCCAGTGCACACAGAATTTTAGCGCTCCTACTTTTGTGGACGTGGTCCTCTTGCCGTTAGAGGAGAGAGACTGCAGTGCTGCTTTATACTCAAAGATCTTTACAAAATGCATCTTTATGAATTAAGATAGAGCTTATAATCTGAATTCCATGCCTTCACGCAGGAACTGTTTCCATCATCAGAGCTAAGCCTGCAATCTATAACTTATAACAATTTCAGCTATTCTTAGATGTTTGTATGGCCTTGATTCCAAAATACTTTTATAAATCCTTATCTGTGAGCACCCTAACTGCTTTTAGACAATTTGGGCTTTATTTGTAATAAATCTAAGTGAACGAAAATTTAGCTATAGATTTCCAGTTTGTGTTAGCTATGCATATATAACCATGTGATTATGGCTTTCAGTTTAGAAAAAGAGTAAGAAACTTATAGTATTATCATTGAATTGATAAGTCACTTGGTTAAAAAAAAAAAATGAAAGAATTTCCCTGTTTACCAAAAGGCACTTAAAGACATCAAGAAAAATACAATGGCATCACTGATTGTCAAATTAAATAATATTGCAGCCACAAATGGATACCCTGGTGTGCCCAATGCTTTAATCAGTACAAGTTATGTTGCAAGTTTTTAAATGAAGTAAAGATTCAAAAAAGTATTCCTCATAAAGTAGCTTCATTTCTAATAAACTCTTAAGTTTTACTATTTTCATACATTGAGAGATAAAATCTAATATAAAGTTCTCAAAGCTCAGAGCCATAATTTCCTTTAAATAAATTATTTAACAAACTTTAAAGTTTAGGCAAATGTACAATGTTAATTTCAAGGTGTTAATAGTACTAAAAGCAAATTTTAGATTTTAAAATTCATCTCAGAAATTATGTCCTATACCTTAAAAATGTGTCAGCCATTTGCCACTAAATAACCTTTAAAATACAAATGCTTTGCCATGTTATTTTGAGGAACATTGCCATATCCTTATATGTTTATTCCCTCCAATCTTTTTGGTGTATATTTTGTACATAACAGGATAGCATGCCCCCAACTATTATTATTATTATTTTTTAGATAAACATATATTAAATATTTTTAAATAAAATAGATTTTCGAAGTTAATTTTTGAAAATAGAGTATCAATCAGTAACAACTGAATATTGAGGCATTGTAAACAAGCTCTGTGAGCTTCTTGGAGACGAAGACCTTTGGTCTATATCGTATGAATTTAGGTCTTGAATCTACACAACCCAAATAGCTCCTCTTCCCTCTAACTGGTGACAGCAGAATAATAGAGTAAAAAAATGTATTTCCAGTATTGGTTCTTTTGTGAGATTCCCTTGCTAGTGTACTAAGGCCACAGAATTTAATAGATATGGCTTTCTCATGCACAGAATGAGTTTACGATGCAAAATCCACACCCCTTGCTTTTTTCCTGCTCTGTTATGGATGTTGGCTTCTGTGTTGCTGATACTTTCTTTTGAATTGTGAGTTGCTTCCTCAAAACATGCTGAAATACACAGACACCGAGATTTTAAAAGAATATTTTGAATACAATATACAGGAAAGACTGTATGAAACTTTATCTCAGAGAAGAAAGTTTAGGACTTGTCAAGCACATACTCTTCTTCGAGTGTGTCTTCTAATTTTCTGACTTGTTCTCTGATTGACTTGGCCTGCTGCTGAAGCAGATGCTTATTCTGGGGCCCAAGTGGTATCTCTGAAGCTTCCTTCACAAGATTCTCAGCCTGGACTGCAATACCTTCCGTTCGTTTAGAAAACTCCTAGAAAAAGATATAATTGTTAGGAAGGCATCTTCTATTAAGCTCTGTCCTCAAATATATTGCATACACATACTGCAGAGTCTCCTCATCTATGACTATTAGCATATAATATTCTGAGCAATAAAACAGATGTATTTTCATCATGGCCTGAATAAACTTTGCTAAACTATTTCTTTTTATATACACAACCAGATCTCTACCTTCACAGTTATCCAAAATCCTCACAAAAATATTTTTCCATTGTTCCCTGCGTGGAATCTGGGTGGAACCCCTCCTCTCTCAGATGATAACTCAATAAATATAGTTGTGTTTATAAAAAATACCTTATATATTTTTAACATATAAAATAATTAAAATTACAATTAAATATAATGTTCTATTTAAATGGCTGATAAAAATCATACAGGATTGAAAGATTTTATGGCTTTATAAAACTTCGAATTCCTCAGTAAGTTAATAATAGAAGAAATAATTTAAAAAAAAAAAACAAACCAGCAGTATGAGAGACAAAGAAGCCTTTCACTGGTAAGAAAACAAAAGCACAGGGGTTTACTTGCCAGAGGCTATGAAAGGATGAATGTGTAAGTCTTCTTTCTAATACATTAGCCAAGACATTCCTATACTTATTCAATCTTTTTATACACCTAAAACATGGCAACAGGAACCAAAATAACCTGTACAACTCTAAATGCTTTGTACAAATGTATCAGTCTGCTATGAGTGTCTAAGTCATTTAGCGTACAGGCTGAAGCTCACCTAGATATTACCTCTTGGATGTGCCACTGGAGCCTCAAAATCAGTATGTCCAAAACAGAGGTGGTCATCTTTCCTCACTAATAACTACTTTCTCAAGTTCCGGTCTCACTCTCATTGTCTTTGTCAGGCTCAGAACTTTGGGTATCGCCTTCTTTTCCTTCACTCTCTGTCCTTGCATCTGTCCTATTGCCATCCCCATCACCCAAATTCACGCCTTTAGTAATGTACATATGCAGTAACTTTCTCATCAGATCCCCTGACTCCAGTCTTTTACCTTTTCAATTTTTTACACTTGCTTTAAACTCATCACCCTCAAGCACAGCTCCGATTTCGTGAAGTTCTTTCTTTAAAACCTTTAAGGGTTCTGTGTTGCCTAAAGAATAATGCCTTAGGCCTTCAAGAGTCTTTGCAATGTGACTCCATCTTCCTTTATGACTGTACTTCCATTTCCCTGCTTCATAGTATAGAATCCCCTTATCTAATACAGTTACACTTTATGTCATTTCCAATTACAGGGATGTTCATTGTCTGCCCCAAACTCTGTTTTTCTATGTCTTAGCTCCCTTTAAAGTTCAGGTAAAAAATATCACTGCCTTAAGAAAGATTTTTTTTTTTAAATGCATTCATCTATTAGGGAATGATTTCCTACTTTAATGAGAAGTTTCTCTTAGTTCTTGATTTTAAATCTTAGTTATTTTTTCATTCCCCAGAGCAACCTGACCAGTGTGTTGAAGAGTGATTGATCAATAAATAATAAGTACTGATTAAATGCATACTTATAATAATAGCAATAAGGGAGGAGAAACACAGTTTTTCTTCTGAACGATGAGTAGTACAAAGGAATTCTACAGTCTTACTGATATACCTTTGTCTGTTCCAATTCTGAAGATAAACTTTCCAAACTGCTAAAACTCAAGAAGCGTTCATGGCTGGAACCTGTTTGAAAAAGGTATCTGACCACTGTTTCTTTGTTTGTTTCAAATCGCTCCCATTTTCTTAATGTGACCTAAATTTTAAAAAACAAAAAAAAAAACATGTAATGTTATAAATTATCAAAGTGTGTCACAAAATAGTGTTCATATTTCCATTCTTTGTTAGGCCAATTTCCAGTTAACCTTCTGAGAAATTTTACAATTATACTGAATAAAGGTGATTCTAATGGCTTCTATAAGAATTTCTGTTTGAGTCTCGAGTCATCTACGAAAAGAGGATGTGTGGACCAGGACTCTGAATTTTCTATATACTGTAATGTCCTACAAATCTAAGGATATTACTTAAAATGTAGATAAAGGACAAAGGGGAAAAAAAGCTTCCCAGTTTCTCTCAAAAAAAGAAAGGATGAAAGGGAGAGATAGATTATCTTTCCTTCAGATTACAAAAAGGCATAACCGTGTGGCTGCTGGACTGCTCGGAAAAGTGAAATGATCCAATGTAAATTTCTGGATTCAGACAAGCCTGAATTAAAATCTTGGCTTTATTTGTGATCACTGTTCTGTGACTTTGGGTAAAGTTATTTTCTCTTTAAGTATCCACACCAACAAAATGTGCTAATTACAGTACCCCGGCTCATAAGGCCCGATGTAGTGATTAAAAGAGATAAGATAACTCATGTGAATATTTAACACAAGGTTGGAGCATCAGAGGCGGAAACACACGCTTGCATCTGCTAATATGAGCCATAACCCGTGACCCGGAAGTTAACACCGCCCTTGACTTCCAGCCTCCTACCTGGATGCGGCGTTCCTGCTTCTCCCTGCTGCGCTCCACACTGTCCAGGCTGCTCTCCAGCTTCCGCAGCTCCTCCCGGACTTGGCCCGGCAGCCCACCTTCCCCCTGCCGATCCTGTGCGATCTGCTGCTGCACGTCCCTCTTTTTTGCAGCGATCCTCTTTGTTTTTTGCTGGAAGCATTTATTCAACATATGGATATAAATGTTATTCTCTAAGCGGCTAAGCAGGGACATAGACGCCCACACTTCAGCAGAGCTACGAAAGGCAGGACCTCACACCACGTGGGCCTGAACTATATTTTAAAGTTAACGCGAACAGTTAAAGAGCCAGGACTCTGTTAGTCAAAGATGAATATTATTTATAAATATTTTATGTTTCTAATGGTAAACAACATAATTAATTTGGTCTTGGTGTTTTAATGGTGTGCAAATTTAGACAGCACTTAGCATTTTGTGCAATACTCCAGAAAGCATTTGGCCAAACTATCTATTTGTCATAATTCTAAAATAATTATTTTCTGCCTAAAAATACAAAGTCCTACCTCCTGTTTTTAAATTATTTATGCTGTATAAATGCTAATATTAAGAAATGTAATTCCTGGGTATATTAAATATGATTAATCTGCTGAGATATCTGGGGAGAGTTATGTTTTAAAATAAACTTTTTATTGAAGTATAATGTACAAACAGGATGGTATGCAAATCTCAAGTGTACAGCTTACAGATTTTCACAAAGTAAACACATGCATATAACCAAGCACTTGATCCAAGAAATATAAGGAGTTTCAAAATATTAATGCAAATATCCACAATCTCATATTTCTCTTAAAGTCTATTAAAATCCAAATATCACAATATAACACTAAGCATTTTTTTGTACTCAGCCTTTTTATAATTATTATTTTTATTTTATTTTTAGTTTATTATTTTTTTAACTTATTTTTTATGGTGACATTGGTTAATGAAATCCAATGTTTCAGCTGTACACTTTAACAGTAAGGCATATATATATTTACACTGTGTTCATCTCCTATAGTTAAATTACTTTCCGTCACCACATATTTGACCCCCTTTACCCAGTCTACCTCCCTGCTCCCCCATTTCCCTTACCCTCTGGTCCTTTCTATAATTATTAAGTTGATCTACAAAGCCTAAAGACTGTTATTTTACATATGCTTTTAATAAAATTTCCATTTTTATACATTATTATATGTAAAATTAGCATTTTGCTATATACATTAAGTTAACTAGAATTTTGTCATTATAATATTTGATTTGAATCACACTTTCACTTACATTGAATTTGCAAGTAAAGTTGACCAAAATTGCTAATTATCAATATATGTACCAGAATTTCTTTACTTCCAGTTCTAATCCTTTACAGCGGTCCCCAACCTTTTTGGCACCAGGGACCGGTGCTCCTATGAGAATCTGATGCCTGATGATCTGAGGTGGAGCTGAGGCAGTGATGTTAGTGGTGGGGAACGGCTGGAAATAACAGGTGAAGCTTTGCTTGCTTTCCCACAGCTCACCTCCTGCTGTGAGGCCAGGCTCCTAACAGGCCATGCATGGGCCTGTACTGGTCAACCGCCCAGGGGTTGGGGACCCCTGCTTTACAAGAACATACCCTCGTGAAAGGTCTAATACTTCATATAAGCTGTAATTTCCCTAAGATGTATTCAAAGTTGTAAATTGAAAAGTGAGATTTTAACATGATGGCCAAAGAGTACTGATCTCAAGTATAAAGGAATTTATCTCTGTACTTCCCATCTCTGTTATGAAAGGATAATTTAGCCAGTTTTCATAACTAAACCAACTTTTTCTCCACAATATTTCTTGAACTTTTTTATATCAAATAATTCAAGCCAAAAATTTGTCTTGTAGGATCTTCTGAAATATTTAACACTTAACAGAGAGAGCAGAAGTGACAAGTTTTTTTGAACCATTCAGCTGGGTTTCTTCCCGCACAAACCCCCCACCCCTTTCTTTGTCCTTACTCAGTGGGTCAGTGGATACACTATTCCTCTCTCTGGTTCCTCTCTCTGGTTCTGGTTCTCAACTTTGTATACATGCACAGAAGTAAAGAGGCATTCTACCTGGTGGTGAAGAAGTAACTGCTGTGCTTCAAACAGGTTTTCAGTGTCCAGTATCTTCTCGGCTTGGTCCTGGACCTCTTTAGAACCAGAAATTAACTCTTCAAGGGAACTCTGCACACTTTCTTTGTACTGGACACAGTCCCCAACGTTGCTTAACATCTTTTCAACCTAGGTATTCATGAAAAAATTATAAATCATATGCTCATATAACTTTAAATATTTTAAGAGTATATGTAAAGTCTATCTCAACTTGAAATACATACACAGATCTCTAATTTTAATTCATTCATATATTTTTGAAGCTTATTTAAAACTGCATAGTCACTATGGGAATTGCAAGCCTTATTAGATATGGTGCTCTCTGCACCTTATTAAAAACCCACAGGACCTTGTAATCAAGGCAGGATAATGAAACTGTATATTGTATGTATTGTTTCCTGGATCCCTTTCATTACAATCTCATGACTAAAATCTAGTTATAAAAGTGTGTTGTAAGAAAATTGAGTCTATCTTATTTAAAGTAAATAAGGAAAAAACTTGAATGGAAGAAAAAGAATAGAGGAAAAAGAATAAAAAGGTATTTGTTGAAAATGCCCTTCCAATATTTCTACACAAAATATCAATACAATTTCTAACTTTATGATTCTTAGGTAGATTCTTTTTTTTTTTTTTTGTCATTTTCCTCAATTTTCAGCTTTGTCTTCTTTCTAACTCTGGCTTTCTCTATTTTAGTTTACCGGCATCTTTTGTTTTCAAAGTCTGTCCCTCTCCATCTTCACTAAGATGATCATTTAACATTGTATCATCATTTGTTTTCTACAGAAACCTTCCAGTTTCTCCTTCTCTTATGCTAACTTTTTCTTTGACCCTCTTCTGCTCTGAGTTTGTCCAAGGGAACTTGGAGCATGCTGTTTGCCAAACAAATAGAAATAACATCCTAGGAAAACCACACACTCTAGATCTCAGTAATTCACACCTTTCTTTAAAAAAAAAAAAAGTGACTATTCATTACATAGTGTCAATCCAGAGCCTTTTTTTTTCTTACACTAGACAATTGCAAACACTTTGCGTTCAATAGTAATGTAAATACTAAATGGATTATAATCAAAGGATTGAATGTGTCAAATCTATCTTTTTATATAAATTTTTATGAGAACAAAATGTTTATTTTTCTTTCTTCTCTTTTTTCTTTCACTAAGTGCTTAACTAACAAACAAGGGTATTAATATAAATTATACAGAAGTTTAAGGTCGATGAGTATGCAAAGAATTAATGCCTGCATCTGTTAGAAGTAGATTGTTGCTATGAGTCTCATGGGCAGCGTCTTGTGAGTACTTGAAAGATAAAGCAAATAAATGGCCTTGGTAAAAGAATGACTAGTAATTTCTCATTTTAAAGGTTGCCAAAGTAGTTATGTGTGTGCATGTGTGCATGTGTGTGTGTAAAACCAAATAAAAGTTAATCTATTGCTATGACTAAAACTATTTGTTAGGTCTCAGATCAAAGATCCCCTGCAGATATATTTACTTTTTGTATTGTTATGCTTACTTTTACCCTTGCCTCCTTAGCCAAAGAAAGAGTAGAGAAGAGTATCAGAATTTCACTTAAAGTATAGTAGTGGCAACTAACTTGACTATAGCTACAACAGATAGATCATCAAAGGATTGAATTAGCTTATGTTCTAAAATTTAATTAATCCTATCGCTGTTTTCAATTTGTCAAAAATTCTTAATTATCAAAATTATCATATAAAACTAAAATCAAAAGTTCAGAGTATTTTTGGCTTATATAGATTCACCACTAGAGTCTCAAGCAGATCTACGTGGATTAAAAATATAAAAGGTTAATTGACAATCAAATTGTTAGTTTTAGGGACAGCTAGGGAAAATGTCAGATCTTCAGAGCCAGGGAACTTTGTAGTCCTCCAATTGATCATTATTTTTTGCAAGGTTACCAATGATAATTCAAGAAATACAGCTAACTATTCTACTTTACATGCTTACATTATCTTCCCATGCACAAACTCATTAGACTTGTACAACAACCGGGGTAGCAAAAATATTCTCACAGTGAGTGGAAGGGGCCGTACTCGAAATGAAGTAGATGGGTTTATATATTCTAATCTATAAACATCGAAGTATATGTCAGTAAGTTTAAAATGAGTAGCTCTTGCCTAAGAGATTTTACTGGCCTGCAGACTAAACACTGAATATTTTATCATTACTAGCTATCAGTTATTGAGCATTTACTCTGTTCCAGGCACTGTACTAATTGCTTTACCTACATTATCGCATCATATTCTTGACACCTACTTTTTGTATATGTTTAGCCCTGTTGTACATGTAAGAAAATCAAGGTGTATAGATATTAAGTGACAGGGTCAGAGGTTACATAAGGTTACATAATGACAGCCTCAAGGCTACACATGAAAGGGAGTATCAGAGTTAAACTCTAGCTCTCCGTTTGTTTGATTCTCAAACCTGACTTCTTAACCTCATGATTTACCTTAAACTGACCAAGAAACAATGCTCTTAGTATGAGTGAAAAAGCATGGATCTGATAAGCTTTGTACTTCAGATATCAATCATTAACCTGCACTAATACATCTGATAATGGCACAGATCATAATTCAAACATCCTACTGACCTTCCCCTCCAATATTCATATAAGTACCAATTATTCTGTTCCAACTAAAATTTCTTTATAAAATTGTTAAATTACAACCCAAAGAAAAAGAACCTTCCAGATTCCTCACCCAGAACTGTTTAGAATGTGAATAAATGGCATACCTCTGACAACAAAGTTCCGAGAGCCTTGAAGGAACTGGATAACTTTGCCAGCTCATCTCCTTGCATTTGGGCTTCTTTCTCAGAAGAAACTTCAACCAAAATTTTAAGCCTGGATTTCAGCCAGCCGAGAGTCTCGCCTTTTTGGGTAACACCCCTTCTTATCTCCTGGAATGAAAGAACACTTTCGATGAACCAAATACAATTGCGAATCATAACTTTCCGGCAAGAAAGGACTCACCTAAGACAGTATGTAAGGTGGAGGCTGGAATGCTAGACATTCATTTACCAGTAGAGTGCCTGCTTATTTTACTTTGTTTGGATCTTTAACAAAAGTCCACAAGTGCTGGAAAGAAATGTTTCCCCAATGCCAATACCCTACGTGTAAAATCAGTACTCTCTATACCAAAAATTACCTTCATAATTACATGGTTAGATACTTACGGATATCCCCTTGATCACAACAATGACACTTTTAAAGGTACCGTAAAAGAACATGTGATACAAATTGGGAATTATAAAGTACAGTAGCCTTTCTTATCTTACTTTCTGTGAGTTAGAAGGAACATAGTATTTTTTGGAAAAAAGAATAAAAGAGTCCTTATTTTTTTTTTTAATCTTATTATGAATGCCCTAAAGATTTACTTGGTTTCATTAACTCACATTTTATGCCTCATTTCGGTTAGCTTTTAGAAGTCAGAATGCCTGAGAATGAGATGCACAAACAGGAGAATGACTCTAATTTGGAAAGGGAGGGCTTACTGGCCAAGACAACGCCAGTAAGACTCTGGGGCCTCAGCCCTTGTAGCGCTGGGGACCAAAGGAAAGGCGACGGAGGCAGCCTCTCCCTCCGACACCCACCCTGGGTACCACGAGGGCAGTGGTCTCCAACTGCCTTTTTGGGTAACACCATTTCTTATCACGCATGATGCAACGGAGGGTCTTATAGGGCAAATGCATACTAGCTAGAAAACGGCTGGTTCCAGAAGCAAGTGATCTGTCATTCTACCAGGAGAATGTTTTTTTGTAATACAACAGCAACTGACAGCATATATCGATATCCTTCTGTTGGTATAGCATGATATCATTGAGCACCTCTAGCATTTAAGGGGATTATAATTTTAATAGAAAAAAGTGAAATTTAGAGGATAGGAATAGAAAGGGAAAATATTCTCATTAAGTATGCAACTTGCAAAGTTTCAGAAGACTGAACGATAAAGCCTTTTCACAGTACTGTGAGTCTCCCAAACTAAGAGCCAATCTAAGAGGCAGAGGGCTGCTCCATGCCATTCACAGGATGCAAACAGACCTGAGGCTCTGGCATGGATGGGTTATCAGGCTGTCCACAAGCTCACAGGGGTTGATCCAATCCAGGCTGAATGTGACATGGAAAGGATGCTTAGAGACCTTGTCTAAATCCCTCATTTACTGTGATCTGGCTTTCGAATGGCTGACACGTATTAAAACCCCACAGGGTTCGCGTTGTCTGAGACAGTTCTGAAATCCCACAGTGTGGCACACCCATGCACGCGGTTTTCCTCTCGGGATCCCGCATCAGCTAAAGATGCATGAGAAGCACCGCTGAGCATGGTGAAATCTCAAAGCCAACAACAATCTCAAAGTTCTCCACGGTAACATGAGGCAGCTTAGTTTTAAGATTAATTTTAACATTGCTTCATTTTCAGGAACTTTATTTTTATAGAAAGAAAAAAAAAGACATCGATTAAATAGTCTATCATTATTTTTTTATGAATGAAAATCTCAGCAACAAAAAGTGGCCCAGAACTTACCTCTACCGCCCGTTTAAACTCTCCATGGTTGGCAGTACTGATGGTCTCACTCTTAACCCCCTTCAACTGTGTCTCCTTTGCAGCGATCCAGGATGAGAGCTCAGAAATTCTGAAACAACACCGGCGTTTGCTTATTAAAGGGAGAACATATCGGAACAGTTACGATACATTTTCTACTTTGAATTCATTTGTGGAAACGTAACAATCGAGCAATAAGCAAATTGATTAGCAAGTATTTTTGGAAATTGTTCCTTAAAGGAGCATAAAGCTCAGAGCAGGGATGGCCGCTTCTGTGCTCGGTCAGTTGGAGGAGAGAGAAAATGGAACAGGTGGAGCTGAGCTGAGGAAAAAGGTGTGTCCTGGGGTCTGAGCACCTGGGAGTATGGAAGGTACCGTCTGAGGTCGGGCCTCACATGTCCCCACCAGAGTGAGACAGGAAGCTAAAGAGTCAGAAGTCATCCTTTGGGAAATAGGAGGAAATCCAAGAGAAAGGGATTAACCAGTTCTGCCTCCAAAGATCACATCTGGGTTATTTGGAAATAAAATGCTCCACCGTTTTTGACTGAAACCCATTCTTTTTGTCGAATGAAGCATTTCTGTATAAGAACAAGAGCAAAATCCTACAATCTGATTTTCTTTATTGCATAAGGTAAAACGTATGTCGTTTCTCGTTTTGTAATAATCATTGTAGTAACAGAATTATAATCTGCTATGTCCGTCCTTCTAAGGGAACAGTTTCAAGACCACCTGCTGGCGTAGTCTTTCCACTTGTCCGGATCATCCACGAGCTTCGCGTAGGTGCTGTCGATGGCAGCTCTGAGCTCTTTGAGGGTCGCGTGACAGGTTTCAGGTGTGTTCCTTCCAGGGTCCCGGACTGGGAGTTTCAGACACAGTTCTTCAATGAGCTGTAACCTTTTCTCACACAGATGATGAAGACCTTTGTCTCTGAAGAAAATCTAGAAAGCAATAAACATTTACAGAACCCATGAGAAGCCACACAATATTTTTATACTTTCATAGAAAAAAACGAAGGAAGATCCCATTGAGACTATCACGTAAAGTAATTAAGCTATTTCGTGTTTTAAGACTCAAACCAAAGCATCGGCTATATCCTGTAGGTGACCGTGTGGCTACATGACTGCAGTCGGGGTGTGGGAGACGCACGTACCCTGTGCTCTTTGATAAGCTTTTCACTGCCTTCCTGGGATACCAGCTTGGTTTCGCGATCCAGCTCAGCTCTGCATTCTTCTACACAGGCCAAGAATCTGTTCTTCTCCACCTCAATCTTCAGGTGAAGCAAGTGATACGGGGCTTCTCCTTGAAGATCCTACATTCCATAGGAAGATTTGGAAAAATGTGATACCATTCATGGTCATGTACATTTCCAATTGAAATGTCAAACACCATGACGGATTCCCTTGAGGGCCATTCAATATCATCGCTATTGTCTGCATCTATTCTCTGTGCTTTGTACTTTTCCAAAAAGAGGCGAATCCTTTCAGCCTAGTGTGGGTTAGGTGTTTCCACCGTGATTCTATTCAATTTCAATTCTATTCTATTCAATTTTTACAATGGCCCATGCAGTGTTAATGTTCCTGTTTTAAAGATTAGACCACTGAGGCTCAGGGATAAGTAGAAAAAGCTAAATAGGAATCTAGAGTTAAATCACACACTGATGCCACATACTCTCTCCCCAGCACGTGTCCCCTTTCATTTTGTCAACAATCCTATGAGGCAGGAAGAAAAGATATTGTGCCCATTACACAAAAGGGGAGATGCAAGAAAACCTTATTAGTAAAAATCCCAGGATTAAACATCCCAGAG
>NW_006438644.1:236935-281869 GCF_000325575.1 Pteropus alecto | reverse complement strand
ATTAGGACAATGAGCAAGCCGGCTCTCAACAACATGAAACTCTGTGTTCTTTTTGATATAAGCATAAGCTTCATCATTATCTTTAGTCCAAGAATTTATTAATTTTAGTTAACTTGTATCTTGTAGCATTTAAAAGATTACTTTTAAGATAAAATACTAAGATAATTGATGAGAAAAATGAGTTAAGACTATAGAAAGACTAGGATTCATTATATCCGAGAGAGCTTAATGTGTGTGTGGGTGAATGCGTAAAACAAAATACAGCTTTCAATTATAGATTCTATTCCATTTATGATATATTATATTTATGACATATTAAGCTTCAAAGATATCTTTATAAGCTTAGATTTCTCTAAAACTTTCTTTTTTAATTTTCAAATTTAGTTAGTAAAAGATATATTTCTTTAACTACGGTTTTCCCATGCATAGGGCTGATTTCTTTTAGCCTACGTTACTAAGATTAAAAATGAAAATCCAGAAAGTAACATAACCTATTGGAGAGTTATGTATTGCATGACTCCTTCGAATAATGCATATGAAATTTGCGGCTCGATATGACCTCATGGTGGCACTTGTTAACCTGTTGCCAGAGCAGGCTTCCTCCAGTTTGGAGGAAGACAGGCTTCGAGGGATCTCCATCCTGTTACAACCGTTTTCCCTGACATGCGGATTTTGAAGCTGGCTTCCATGTGACAGGCCCAGCACAGGACACTCGAGTGCAACTAAGCCGAAAGGATCCTCCATCCCCCACGTCACACTCTCCTGCTTTCTCTCCTCCAGTTACGACTGCTTCACCCTCAGCCCCCTCCTCCCAGACCTCTGCTTCTTTAACTTACCAGCTCAGAACGGATCACTTGATTTGCTTGTTTCCAATCTCCAAGTGGGCCCGCCTCTCCCCTTTCGAAGTTTTACTAAACAGATTACTTATACTTTTCTGGACTTATTATATATCACGTTTTTATTATTCATGACTAATTATCTCTCCTACCAGACTCTAAGCTTTCTGGGGAAAAGGATTACGTTTTGTTCAGAATTGAATCCTTAACCAATAATTGTTTTAATTTATGGTTTTAGATAACAATCGAAACCAGATGGTAAAATCCTTGAAAACGACAAATATGTATATGTGTAAATTACGTTGGATATAATTTCAGTAGTATACCTAACATAATTTACTCAGATAGGAAGAGTTCACTAAATGTTGCTGAATATGTTAAATGCCTTCATCATTCCTGTCTCCTCCCCGCCAAAAAAAGAAAATCAGGAAAGAAAAAGAGTACTTTTAAGTAATGCGATAACATTGCTATTACTAACAAATAGAAATAACAAAATTATATCATATTTCATCAAGTTTTATTCAAGTTTAGTTTTTTGTTTTTTTGTTTTTTTAATGGGAGAAGTAGCTATGGTGACTTTCCATGAATTTCTAAATTTCTCTTGCAGTCGAACCTTGACACCCTCATGCTCTCTGCCATTATCCATGACACCGTGTTCCCGTTATGTCCCAACTCACCTTCCACTGTTTGTGGAGCTTTCTAACAGCTTCCTGCAGCCCTCGCTGTTCCTGCTCAGGGAGAATGTCGGTGAGCTCGTCACAAGCTTTCAGGAAAGCATTGAGCACCCTCTGATCCAGCTGACTGAAAAACTCCTGGCATGGAGAGGGGTACCATGGTTAGGAGTGTTGGGCGGAATGAGGGCAGCTTCAGGCACAGTATGGTGAAGCAGTCGCGCCTCTAAACAAGCGCCTTAGCTGTTCAAACCTGCCGGGTAACTACTGTTTTGTTTGGTTTTGTTTTTCCAGGAATGAACTATAATCATTTAGAGTATGAGTTAGATGCCACCACATCGGAAATTCAGTTACGACTTTTAATTTTTAGGAAAAAAATATTTTCAGTTTTCAAATTTGGCAGAACATTCTAGAAAATCAGTGGGAGATCCTAAAATCTTGATTCCATAATGAAGGAGCTCTAGGGATGAACTCACAGTGTGTTTCTTCAGGAGGTCTTCCGGATTCCCCTTTTCCTCCAGGCCTTCCCGTGCCATCTGCAGCACCTTCTCCAACTCTGCTCGAGACTCCTCAAATTTCTTCATCAGGCGACTGTTGGTTTCCACATGTTTCTTCCAATCTCCAGTTTTCTTTACCATATTCTTGATTTAAAAAGCAATCATAAGGTGATGCTGCTTTCTCATTATTGAAAGTATTATTTCTTTCCAAAAAACACTTGGAAGGAATACGTTTCATTATGATGAGAATAATCAACCCCTTTTAATATTAATTAAACATTAGAGAAAGAGGAAGTAAAAATATTGGTGTCCAAACACTAGTAAGTGAGGTATTTAGCAAGAGTGCAAGCATGAACAGCGATGATTTGGTATCTTTTTTATTTTTTAATTTATATGTTCCCTCATTCACATCTTTAAAGAGGGGAGAGAACTTACCTGAAAGGCAACATGAACATCTGCAATCTGCCTCTGTAACTTTGTCTGATCAAAATGCTTTAACACATTGCTCGAGGTCACAAACTTTTGAACACTTTGACTGCCTTTCTCGATTTGTGTCATGGTTTTCTTACAGCTTTCTTGACAAGCTAACAGTTCCTACGGAAAAGGAAACCCACAACAATGGTATTTAAAAGGGTAAGGATGAGAAAGAGTAAACATTACAAAATAATAATAACAGTGTTAGATAGCTGTTAGGCTTTTAACCAGTAATAAGTAAAATCAAAAGTATAAAGAAGTATTTCTTTCCAGAATTTTAAACGATCACTGAAGTCAGGGCTTTTTATATAAAAGACACTTAAATGTCACATGTTTTGAGATTTTAAAAATATTTCATGCCCATCTTTCAATATTAATGACAGAGAGTGACGGAGCATCAAAATTTTTATTTGTCTAGTGCCTGCATTTCTCCAACCAACTAATAGGCCCATGATTTACTGAGTGAACAGTAGTGAAGTCAATCTCCATATTACGTCTTAATCTGACCGAATTTAACACCAATGCACATTACACCTTGCTGAGTCAGACAGAGCAGATTATGTATTATTTGTGTGTCCTAGAATGTACAACATCTGAATTCCTAAGGTTCACGAGCTATATCAACCTCATTAATAAATGGCGGCCCCCAGATTCTAACCACGAAAGGCAGCAGATCAATGGGCCTGGGAGGACTCGTAACTGTCACACATTTGCAGGACGAGAAGCAATGGTGACATAGACCTTTCCACCTCTGAGTCATAACCTGGCATTACAGTGATTTCTGACGTTGATAGCATGGAAATTATCCAGCCCAGCCCAGGGCAGACAGTAAATTTTTGACTTGAATCCACACCATTTGCATTTCAACATCCTCAGCTGCTTTGGAAAAATGTTTCGAAAAGGCTCATTTGGGTATCAGTTTTGGTAATCTAGATGTAAATATCAAGAGTGGGGTTATCGTTTTGTTTTGACAAAACAGAACAAGGACATACTTTTCTTTGTGAAGATTTAGGAAGATATTATTAAATGTTATTAATATTTACAATAATAATAATTAAAATATTAAATATTTTCATTGTGGAAGGATTCTTTGATGACAATTTATAGCAATTTGGGAATGTAAGAAATGGCACGATGACTCCAAATGAGAAACACTGTTTATCTAATATGATGAGAGCCCATTGGAATAATATTAACAAATATTAATTGGAATAGGGTTTGGTGGTATAATCATTGGGTCTTTATAATCAACAATAATAATAATCACAATCATTTACAGAATACGTATCATGTGTGATCTTGTGTGCTAGTCACACTATAGACTATGTAATCTCTACAACAAGCTCTCAACTCTGGTATTATCACCTCCATTTTAAAGTGAGGAAATAAAAGCTAATTAAGGCTTTGCAATGTGTGGTATCAGACCTAAGATCCGAATACCTGTCTGACTCACTTCAAATACTCTCTGTTCTTTCTGCTAAGTGATGCTACCTTCCTTTTATGATTCTGTTTCAATTAATGCAGAGGCAAACCTTTCGCCCTTTAGTTTCACCCTCCTCTTATGGATCAGTTCATTTCTAATAAACTAACTAATCAGGTCAATTAACTGCAACTCAGTAAGAGGCTGTTCTGCATACAGAGATGCTTACTAAAAATGATACAAATAAAAGTGACTATCACTTCCAGAATTTTATGGTTTTGTAAGAAGACTTAGTCCTAGAAGAAAAGATCTCATAAGACACAGTTTATAAACACTAGATGGAAATGAAATGCAATTACCTATTTTTCTATATATCTAAATATATAAAATTTAAAAATGATAAAATCTATCTCTATATAAACTGCTTACTAAAAATGATACAAATAAAAGTGACTATCACTTCCAGAATTTTATGGTTTTGTAAGAAGACCTAGTCCTAGAAGAAAAGATCTCATAAGACACAGCTTATAAACACTAGATGGAAATGAAATGCAATTACCTATTTTTCTATATATCTAAATATATAAAATTTAAAAATTATAAAATCTATCTGTATATAAACTTATAGATAGATGATAGATGATAGATATATAGAAATACTTTTTTTATTTTATCTGTAGTAGATAGGGCTTTTATCTTTGGACAAGATTTATTTTTGTTTTGAGTTGCTAGTACTATTCTAGAAAAATGTTTTTTGTCCTAATGGATTTCTATCACTTTGAGCACTACCTCAATCTTATTACACATGCTTTAAAATAACTATATCTCCTGAAAGGGACTTTTTCTTACCTGATGTTTTTGTTTAAAAAGAGCACTAGATTGTGCTTCATGCTCAAGGATGGTCATAATTTCATTGATTTTCCCAAGTGAGTCATAAAAGAACGTCATCTGCTTTTCTAAATCCTCCAACGGTGTCGACAGTTGTTGACACTCATAAAGGAGTGGGGAGTAACGTTCTTTGACCTTTAAAAACACAAAGACAAAAATTCTACTAAAAGCCATTAAATGCCACAAGCTCAGGACACTGTTCTTAGCTCTCAGGGACATTTTCTTTAGTGATATGGTCATTCTGTGCTTACAGATCTCCAAAGACATTTTTTAAATGACATTTCCTATGTATTGCTAAATTTTGATACCACTGAAATAGATGACACAGAGATATCTCATAAAAATTCATCTCATCTAGTCCACCTCAATAGCACTTTCTCATCAAAACAATGATGTTAGTGAACCAGATGGCATCGAATTCTACTCCATAAACTGTGCAATGTATCTTCACTTTGGCTTCGAAATCTGATGTAAGATAATCATGAATTATATTATCTAGAGTAACCTATGCCTCCAACTTTATTTTCAAGAACTCTGCTGCTTGAACTCTTAACTCCAGACACACTTACAAACTTGTCAGCTTCTTCTTCCCAGGCAGACTTGTTGAACAATCTTCCTACCTCCCTGGAGGTCCATGCTTAGCTACTCCCTGCCCATCTACATCCTACTCATCCCCAGCTCTCCTGTCACATATCAATTTATTCACCAAGGTTCCCACACTAGGGGACATCTCCCTAGTCTGGACCAGCCCGGCTCTCACTTTCTACTTGTCTTTTAAAAAATGGTGTCACCCTGTACACCTGGATTGTCTTTATTTTCACCATGAGGCCAACAGTTCCTAGAGACCACCGGAGCTACAACGTGAGTGCCGCCTTTAGGTTGTAACCCAGGACCACTCAAGTCTCCAAGAACTTTTTGCCCTTCCTCACTTTACTTAGAGTAGCTCCCAAAGTATTATTAAAATTTTTGGGAATCAAGGAAGAAAGAAAATTGAGTACTTGTTAGTAGATCATTCTTCCCCCCAGCCCGCCCCACTTAAATTATAAATATTCTCATGCTCTCAGATACATTGCCTGAAGGAAAATCTCATCAAAAGAAAGCTATTGATCCACTGCAACAAGGCTTCGCTAAAATTATTCTGAACAAAATGAAGAGAATCTGCTAACACGTATGCATAAAAATCAGTTACCTAATAAATGAGTCACTCAATCTAAGTGGACTGTGCAAACAATGCCATCTTCATAAAATTCAACTTTACATGAAAAAAAAAAAAAATCCCAGTAGAACTTCCAAAGCTCTTAAGGAAAATTCCTAAATAGGATAGAAAAGACTGCTGGCTGATGCATGTTAGTTACTGAGTTAGTTCCCTGCACAGAAGTGGCATAAATGTGTAAATTTTCAGTCTATGGAGAGCTCTGTGAGATGAAGTAGGCAGACTTTCCACTGCATTGTGGCACTGCAAGCAGAAAGCAGCATAAATACTTTTAGAGTAAAGGTATATCAAAGAAATCTCAATTAAAGGGCGCGTGGGGTTCTTTCTCATTTAAATGTGCGATCTCTTCCTCCCCGCTCCTCTTCTTTTAGCCCCCTCTTTGCTTCATCACATTTAATTGGCCCCCTGTCCCCACTGTTGAAATATAGCTACTAGTACTTTTAAAGTAACAGAAGTAATATTTGATATCAGCCCATAGTTTCATTTTTTTAAACTTATAACAAGGTTGCTAAATGTCAACGTTACTAAATTAAAACCCCAATAAGAATCAAAAGCATGATTTGTTAACAGGAAAACAATCTGCCCACGTGATGAGGAGGTGTAGATCAGCAGAAGGCAGTGTTGGTCCTGCACAGGATGTCCCACCTTGGTTAGCTGCTCTTTGAGCCCCGACATGGTTGCAAACATTTCATTAGCTTCTTCTTGGGAGCTCTCTTTGGTAATGAGCTGTGCTGTCTTTGTGATTATTTTGTATTGAGCATCCATCACAGGTACCCTCTGCTCAATATCCTGCATGAATAATTGAACGAGCTAAATTAACACATGGTACATTTCCTTTTAATTTTAGGATTCCACAGAAGGCTAGACAAAAATCAGTTTGTACTGTATAAAATTCTATACTTATAATAAACTTTTGGAGATTCCAGTTATTGCTTTCTTTCGTTACTAATATATTATATTTTGGTAATATTGTATAAATAAATAAAAGTTTTCCTTTAAAAGTAACCATAAATCCATAAGTTAACATAAAGCTAAGCTCCACACTTTCATCGTATATGTGTTAATGTAGTATACAAACATTATATTAGTAAATGCATGTTAATAATTTGGGGCAATTCCTCTGGCTTTAAATATTAAATAACCTACTTTTTCTTAAAATATAACACACTGTCATTGCAGAAAACTTATAAATCAAAGATAATAGGATAAAGGAAATTTAAATTACTTACAGTCCTCTCACACAGTAATAACCAGAGCTAACAACCCATCATTATATCATTAATGGTTTATCCTGTGTGTGTTTACACCCTTTTTTTATTTTTTAGTTAAAAAAAAAAGGATGATACTATTTCGTTGCTCTTCTCACTTAATAGTATATTGGGAAAGTTTTCTATGCTATTAAATATTCTTTCACTACTTCATTTTGAGAACTGCGGTGTATCCAAAATGCGTAAATAGCACAATTCATTTAGTAAATCCTTAATGGTCGGAGGCATTTATGTTGAAGTGTTATCATGAATGCCTCCTGTTCTCTCCTAGTGCTTTATAATGTGGTTGTAGAAAAATATTTCCAAATTGAAAAACTATTTTGAAGTTACTATATGGTCAAAACATATTTAAAAAATTCAAACAGATTTTTTTATTTGAATATAATTTTTTTAAAAATTTGAGTTGCGAGTCAGGATATTCCCACATGTCAAAATGATGCCCAGGAGACATAGAAAGAGCTTTGCAGTGAGCTTGGCAGTGACCCGAATAACTTCATTGGTCTTTATTTTCACAATAGAATAGGTTTTTCACTTTATGGTCCAGAAACACCGCCTCACCTCCAACTCTTGAATTAATAACTTGACATTCATGAAAGAGACTTCTAAAGGCTCAGAAAGTTTCCTGTGGGCTTCAGTTGAAAAGTCAGACAAGGTAGTAATGCAGTCTGTGTATTCTTTCTTCATTCTGTCCACCTCATCGGCTCGAGCATACTGTTAAGAAAGGGAGGAGGGCCACACTGAAAGTCATTAGGCCAAGACTCTGGAAGCCTATGAGCTTAACGTCTACATACTCTCTGGAATTGTGACATGATACGAAAGACTCTAATTTCCAATTCTTATTTTAGATACACTTGAAGTGATTCCAATTACCACGAAAAATAAAAAAGGAACGAGCATAGAAGTGCAGAATTATGATGTGAAACACGAATCGTCCCATATACATAGGCCTCACATGGCAATATAATTCTTAATCAAACTGTACATGTCTGTAATGTCCCTCTATTATAAGTAGAAAAGAATAAAGGACCAAACATAAACATAACAGTTTAAACACATCTGTGCTCTGCCTTAATAAGCTCATGCTATAACAATAAAGCAGTCTCTAAACAGACTGTTTATCACATTTATAACACATGCACATTTTCAGCATAGTTAGATCCGAAAGACATACTTGCTTGACTTCCATAAACAACTCTCTCCATCGTCCATTTAGCAATAATAATTGCTGCTTAAGATCACGGGAAACCACCTCATCACATGTTTCAATTAGAAAATTGCCAGCATCGTTCATAGCAGTGTGTTGCTGTATCCAATGAGGCAAATTTCGAAAGAAATCCTAAACAATAAACAATGCACATTGTTGTAAACCACAAACCAAATTTCGTAAAGGGTATGAAAATGACTAGACTAAGAGAAATATCTTTGTTCCAAAATTTGTGCACATTTTAAGGTAAATCCTAAATCTCTTTCAAAACGCAAATTGTTAATGAAGAGGTCAAAAATAGGACTTAAAATGCTGAATGTCTTTTTATAAGACCATCTGTGCCTTATCTCTTGCTGAAGACAAAAATAAAAGTAACCATTTTCTGTTATTTTGTAAATGAAATAACTGAATTTCTGATAAAAGTAACCATTTTCTGTTATTTTGTAAATGAAATAACTGAGTGTAAGGGACTTGTACATACATAGTCTTCAGGCTAGTAAATACCAGTGCCGGAATCATATAAAAGACATACTATTTTAGGAAAACATAGAGCCACCTTAAAAAAATTGTAAACAAATGTTTGACCTGTTACTTCTGATTTTAAAATCTGAATACGGTACATCAAGATATTAACAAGTGGAGATAAATTATTAAAGAAAAAAAATTTTTAATTAAATATCTGGGCCAAGAACACTTACTCTAATAACATCCTCTTACTTGTTTAAGGTTACGCAATGGGCAGTGAATCAGTTTCCACCTGATTTCAAGTTAAGTGCCTGTGTGCATGTGTGCGTGTACACACACACCACGGTAAAAACCAGGGATAACAAAAGATAATTCAAAATCCATTTCATAAGCTATGTGTGGGAGGACTTCCTCCATAAATAGATGAGAACACTCCTGTTTCTGGCAGTTTTGTTTTCTTGGATGAAATTAACACATATGACATCTACTAGGGCAGTGCACTGCTGGTCTAATCAGAAAAGCCCAAATCCGTATGAGTATATAATCCTCATCACTCTCAGCTACACGAGAATATTTAACCTAAATGAAATATAAAATAGTAAAACATTTAAAAATTATATATCTGCCTGTATAACACAATAATAGATGAACCAGTCTTGGTGGAAAGCAGTAATTCTAATGCATATACTATACTTCTTAATGAGAGCCTGGCATTTTTAATATCTTTTACATAAAAAGGAAAAATGTCAGGCTGCCATTAAGAAATACGTAATCAGAGATCATTCTATATCATTCTATTTTTAATGTGACATTAAAGTAAAAATAACTTTTGCACACACACATATACAATTGTAATTAGAGGAGGAAAAATATCACTCGTACTCAGAATGAGACCCTTGACTGAGAGTTGTTAAAATCCAAAAAAGAACATCCAAACAGACAAAAGTGTGGTGACCCATCTGTTCCGCTGGTGTACGCCATCACACAGATTCAGTACTACGCCAGCCAAAGCTATTTTCATCTTAAATTGGGAAATCCTCCGAGGCTGGTGCCCTGGGCACGCCCTCTCAAGTATAGACCTTACTGTGAGTATAGCGCCCTCTGCTGTCCACTGGGTTTGGCCGCCCCTTCCAGAATACAAAATCAATAACTGACCTGATCAGATAGGGAACTCTTTTAACTTTTATAAAGCAATGTATTTCTTAGTCTAAAATAATTTAATAACCTGAAAGTGCAACAGTGCAGGCAAAGTCAAGATTCTTGAATCAAATCTGCAAATATATAACACTCCCCAGAGAACTACGCTGTGAAAGTCTCTTATTTTTAAATGGACGTGTGCTTGTTTCCTTTCGTAAGAAGGAATCTTACCTTTTTGGCATGTTCTGATTGATTCAGCATTTTTTCAGCATCCTCTAGCCAGGCCTGAAGACTAGCCACGGTATCGCCATATCGGTCCCAGCTGGCGATTACTTCTTCCAGCATGCTCCGCACACTTCTCACCTCTACTGAGAGGTTCCTCCACTGCGCGGTGGTTTCACTCATGAATTTCATCACATTCTCAGCTTCTTCCACTGAAACAGATCAAAGTGCAGTCCTTCTTGCATATCCTAAATCCGCCATACCAATTTTTTCTAGGGCCTATACGTGGGGGTGCACTTATAATTCTTCTTTAGATCATAAATTTAACAGATGCCATGTTAGAATTTAATTCAGTGAATGCTGGGAATGTGTTGTACCTTATTCGCAGGTACTTATAAAGATGAAATATGATATATGTTTAAAGTTCTTGATAGATGAGATGCAATAAATGATATATTTTTTCACATTCGAGATACACTTGGTAGATAGACACATGTAGAGTACTGGTCACGATGCTAGAGTTCATTTTAAGCAAACGTGGCATATTTACAAATTGAAACAAACATATTTTACAACTTGTGTCTTTACACTAACTGAAGTTTTCATTTATTTAAAAATATTCAAGTTAGTCGATTTTTGAATTGAAAATAGGTCGGATAATTGCAATTTGAATTGAAAATAGGTCGGATAATTGCAATTTGAATTGAAAATAGGTCGGATAATTGCAATTTGAATTGAAAATAGGTCGGATAATTGCAATTTGAATTGAAAATAGGTCGGATAATTGCAATTTAGAAAATGAATGCTTATTTTGCTCTCCCTTAGAATATCACACAAACACATACACACACATGTACGATTATGCAGGCTAGGTGCTGCACAGCCAGGGGGAGTGAATCCAATGTTTTCTCCAGTGGCATGGTCACACATACATTCCACAGAGAAAAAAATGATTTGATCGTACTGTATTCAACATGGCAACGGATTCTGACATGAGTTTTACCTGAACCATCAGCTTTGACGTACATCTCAGCCGTCTCTTTCAAGATCTGGTATGTCACTTCATATTGTTCGAAGAACTTGCTGTTTTCTATAAAGGCCTAGAAAAGGGAGAATGGTTAGAAGATAACAAATACTGGCTTATGTTGAAATACCAAAGTCAGTTTTCTTCAGTATGTGGATATATTACCCGAATTTACCAACCTTGCTCTTCTTAAAAATATCAATTAATTCAACGGCCATAAATAACTTGATTATTCTGAAATTTTCATTGTTTCCATGCTTTTTATTTTAATTCACAATAGTATTTTATTTCTTCTCCACCCAAAGGTTTGTTATTAGAAGTTGCCCCAGAAAACTTGGAGTTAACATTGAGAAAGTATTAAATTTGGAAGAATATTGTCAAATGTCTCACTGTATTTTAGCAGTGGAATTCTGTTGCTATTTGAACAGTAATTCTAGTGAATGATGGCTCTGAGAAACTTCAGATTATAAATAAATGGCACATAGCACAAACACTTTTCGTAAAATAAAAAGTAAGTACAAAAATGTTTACAGGTAGAAAAATATTAAATAATCACACATTCTATCCATGTTATCCATGGTCTCCTATTTCCATTTCCTAGTATAAAAATTACAGATAAGACAAATCTATACCTAGATCAGAATGTAACTTACATATATAATAGAGTTGCTATGAGCAAATGGATAGTATAAAATTGAGAAGAAACAAAAAAAAGTCCTTAGGTAAGTTTTGTTATTATTAACTCCATGAACTATGAAACAACTCCTGTTTCAAAGATTATTCCTACTTCTCTAAAGCAGAAAATTAATGTAATTATAGGTAACAACATATCACCAAAAGCTCCTTAATTTCTTTTAATAGCATAATTAGTTCTTATGATTTGAAGCCACTAAAATACTTGATATGTGTCGTTATTAAAAAATCCAAAATTCGTCTTCAAAAACCAGCTGCAGTTCTGAATAGCACGCTGATGAATGCTTGTGTGCAGATGCAAACTATTCATAGGGCAATTTCATAGGCATTCCTAGACCTTATTGATAAATGTTCATCATATTTCAAGGTAACATTTTTGAATTACGTATATAATACACTTCATATCATTTTATGTGTATAAAGCATTAACTTATGTATCAACTATTCTCCAGAGAATTAGTGAAGAGAGAAGGGTGTGAGTTACTTGGAATAAAGGGTTCCATGATCGATACTTTATTCAATAACTTTAATAGGCTTCATTATTTTTGTATGAGAATAAAGTAAGCCCATAATAGAGAGTAATTTACTATCATTTAAACTTTGAGTAATTTAACCAAACAAGCAAGTCATGATTTGATCAAAAGTGGAAAATGAAACCTAACGTTCAAGACATCATAAGAAATTGAAGAGATAAATATATTTGGGAAAGTTTAAAAAATAGTCTACATTAAGTTTTGGCACAAATTTCATGAAGCTAATGGAAAAACGATTGTTCTGAGTGTCAATTAGGAAATTGTGTACTGGTCAGAAATATGCTTTTGTTAGAGTAATTTATAAATTTATTATGAGTTAAAAAGAGAAAAGTTTATTTACAGTTTCATTTTTGGTCCAAGGGAGAAATAGATGTTTTAAGAATATTATAAATATTGTAAGGATTCATTAAAGTATTTCTGAACTTTCCTATGAGGAAAACTAGGCAATTAATTTTTAAAGAAAGATATCTTATTGTTTATTTTAATTTTTAATTGTTTCATTTCTTTTCTTTTTTTCCCCTGAATATTGACTAAGTCCATTTAGTAACATAAATTATTTTGTCTCTTAGAATCACTTTAGTAGTAATACTGCTAAATCTCCTTTTTGCTATGAGATATCTAGATACAATCTCTCAGAAGAATGCAAAAGTGAACACAAATGTATGTTTAAAAAAATAGTGACAGGATTAATTTATTTCTTTCAAAATAAGGCTTACATTTGGCTATCAAGTTCAACCAATAAGCCATGTTATCAAGAGACTTTTAAAGTTGGTGGCACTTCAAGAAAAACAAGATACCTCTCTGTGTCACTAGATTCAAAGTCTTAGTGGAAAAGAATATATTCCTACTCTCACAAGATAAATACAGATATTATAAATAAAAAGCTCATCAATTTTACTCAAAGGGAGCTAAACCAGATAATTTAAGATTTTAAAAATCAACTTCGAGTGTTTTCATCAGAATTGCCTATTTACATTAATAAAATAATTACAAATAATAAAATAAACGTTCCTATTACTTATGTTGCATTCACAGAGTCCACAATTCCAAGAGCTCTTCTTTTCTTTTATGTGAAAGAAAGAAACGTTATCATATTTTTTTCCACAGTAAAACTGAAGCAAGTGTTAACTAACAATCATGTCAAGAACAATTCTGACAGGATGAACCAAACTGATCATGTTCTGATTTACATGACAGTATGTAATCTCTTATCAGTAGCAAGTGGCCTAAGTTAATTAGTAAGCATTTGTAAAGTATTTTTCAAGAATTCTTTAAGAACTTATCAACTGCATATCATAGCACCTTGTACAAAAAGTAGTAGGAAGTACATTATCTAATTCTCTAACTCTTAAAAAAAAAGTATCTTTTTTTTCAGATGAATAAGATCGAATTGAGAGTTCAGACTAAGGAAAAGATAATTATAGAACCTTTATATCCTGAATATTACTTTGGTCATTAAATGATGTAGCAGCATATGGCTCATTACAATAATTTTTTTTTAGAAACCAAGCGAAGGATTGCATTTAAGAAACTGATTTATGATTTCATTTGAAAATTACCATGCTCTTTGAAATAGTCTATTCTAAAGAGAGTGATTTCCTTGAAAACTCAAAAAGGATGAGAGGGGCTCTATGGAGTATGAGATAGAAGAAAAACAATATGTATCAGTCTTTATTCCTGAGAAAAATCCCTGTTATTCTATTATTGCTGTTTGTTGTTGTTGTTAAGTTTGGGAAAGACTAAGTCTTCTAGAAATTAAATCATTTATAAAGTCACATGAGTGGTAAGTAGTTGAGCCATGTGACCAGTGGCCAGGCCTCCATCATCTCCTCCACCTCACCTACTCTGCCCTGATACCATCCTGCCTGTAACAGGAATAACAGCAACTTTCAGGCTAGAGTACTGAAGTGTAAAATATTGTCAAATATGGACCAACATTCAATGGAATTAATGAGTTAATGTGAGCTATGTTCTTTAGTTTACTAAGCTACAAGAGATCATTTTAATGATTTAGTCTTTTAAGTTTTGGTTTTTTTTTTTTAAATCTTTTTCACAGCTAATTTTGTTAGACAGCAAAGTTCAGAACTTAAGCATAGGGCTTTTGAGTCAGAAAGATGTGGATTCAAATTCTGACTCCTGCTTCTTATCAACTGGGCCATCAGGGCATGTGACCTGAGCTCAAAGACTCCATTTCCTCAGTAAAATAATATGAAAATGCCCAGCCCACGGGGTCATCCCTGGGATGGAAGATGAACCATACAAAAGACTTAGCACATGAGAAACATTCAATATCCTCCAATATTCAAACTACTGAACAAAAAAATACCTGAAAATCCTGTTTGGAAATGAAACATGAGCAATAAATAGGTATTTTTCACCAGGCGATAAGAATATTAGGAAATGTTCATTAAAACCTGCTATATTTGTAGAGTAAGTAGAAATTTTACAAATAATTTTGAGTTAAGGAAGAGTTTAACAGTTTGGTGAACTTCTCTTTCCTTTATGGAGTAGGCAGAATATACTTTTTTTTTTCCTTCCATTAGTACCAACTCTCTACTTACATATCCTATCTTTGAGAAGTTCAAAGAGAATTAATAAAATCATTGTGTTGCAATATTAACCTGGTGCATTTCAGTCTGATTGGCCATCCTTAAATAGCTACAACAAAGATGGATTCGCATGATTATCTACTGAGCTCAGAGTGTATCATTTGATATGACTAAACCCGAAAATATAAATGCATATCTATATTTAATATTTAAAAGACTAATGTAATCGCTGGAACTTAAAAATTCGGATTTTGCATTACACTCCAAAATAATTAAAAATGAATAAGGGAACAAAAACCAGATTTCACATTTTTGGACAATTGTTTCTGAGATGACTGAAGTAAATCTAGAGAGAAATTTTACTATAAACTTATCAAATCTTTTTTTTTTTTTGAAATGCATGTTCATTTATCACTTAGTAAATGAAATTAAAATGTAGCAAAATACATTATGGTTCTAGGATGCCTCGGTAAGGACATGGTTTAAATAAGTATTCAATCACACCTGTTACAGAGTCTCTGTGACTGGTCAGAATAGAAATGGGCTTATATTTTAAATTTATTAATTTATCATTTAGAATTTTTGCTTAAACATAAATGAAATAATACAGGACTGAAATGCAATAACGATAGTAATTTTGCAAGCAAATTTGTATTGCTAATAAATTTGGGGGGGTATGTGGTTAACTAAGAGAAATAAACTGCCTTTAATAATTATAATTATCTAATTACATGTAAATGGAAACTGCTAATTACAGAACAACCTAATCCTTTTATTAATACAGGGCAACTGTTCTATGTACATGCAGGATTATCGATGCTGATAACCCAAAATATAAGATGATTTTTAAAAATAAAATTGATACAGGGACTTACAAGACAAAATTTTACTTATCCTGAGTGCACACAAGTAGCAATGAAGCTCAGAGAATACATGCTGGACAAAATCTAAAAAAATAGTTTAGAATAATTGACAATTGTTCTAAACTACTTGTGATTGGATTTTAGAAGACATGAAGATAATCTTTAAGTGTTTTAACTCTGTTTCAAGGGTGAGCTCACAATCACAGTGTGGGTATGCCATGCAAAAACTTTTTTTTTAAGCTATCAAGTCAGCCACAGTGATTCAGTATGATTAATGTGGCAAAACCTTCTATATTTCCAAAGAATATAGTTGTGTATTTCAGATTGTGGTGAAAAGCTCACAAACCTATCAAACCCATTTAACGCGCTGGTATCTTCCTATTTAAATTCAGCATTAAAATGCCAGTGTCGGATTAACTGCTGGATATTAAAGGCTAAATTCACAGGTCCTCTCATTCCTCTGTCAAAGCATCAGGGGGACTTACGATGTAGTTTTGCAGAAGCAGCTCCACCGACTCTCTCCTCCCATACTTGATGATCCAAGACTTCAGCTTTGACTCTGCAAGAACCAGCAGTGAGAGCAGACGGTACTTTAATTCTAGAAATTCCATTTTCATTAAGTGTAGTTCTGATGTGGAGGAAACAAAATGAAACCTAGAAATAAAACACCGAGAATTTACAGAATGTAACTAATGGTAACAGAACATTGCTTACTTAACCTGTTATGCCATCACGAGCTCTTCTAAACTCTGGCTGATCAACCACTATTTGGAGATCTGATTCCTTTTCTAGTTCTGGGTTTAAAGGCAAATCATTATTGATTGAAGTTTTTGATTTAGTTCTTTCCTCTGCCAACGCATCTCTCATCTGTTTCTTTTATAAGCTGTTTTTGCAATATTACATAATGTTCCTCTCAGTACTGAATAAAAATACAGCCTCTGAAGAAACCATTTCTGTGATTTCCAGGCTCTGGGTACATTCGTGCTTACTCTTTTCAATTAATACTATATTAGGATGGTAGCATTCTTAAGCATGTGTTACAGGAGCTCAAATTTATTGTATCAAATGTAAGCATTTCTGTAAGAAAAAAATCAATTTATTAAAAAGAAAAGCAAAGAGAAAAGCACCACCAAGCATTTTAAAAAGAGAGACTTCATTTAAAGCCAGACGTTCTCTTACCTCTCAGCCATGTCCTCTAATTGGTCATGTGGCACTGGGATCCCGTTGACAGACCTGGTCCGGTAGATTTCATGGAAGGCTCTTTTGTGGGCATCTGTGTTTTGAAGCAGATCCTGAGATACAATTTAAAAAAAATAAAAAAATGTGGCAACATGTTCATAGGAGGCTAAGAAGCATAATTTTCAGCCTGTACCGATGAGTCAGTGTATTCAACAATTTGATCCTGCTGCCACATCCATATGTGGCTTGGTGCCTATCAACGGCTTTTACCTTGTACAGGAGCCCGGGGCTTGTCTCTAAGGCCCCGTGCTAGAGCCACATTTAATAATTATGGCATCTTTAAACACACATGACACTTGCACAGCGATGCATTAACACATTTTAAAGGTACATGGTCCAAAGGAAAATGTAATTACCGCTATAAACAATGGATTGGAATTTTTCTCCTTCCTTGAATTTTTGATAGGTTGCTTTTTAAAAGCTTAAAACTAAGCCCAACTAATTTAACCCTTTAATGGTAAAAAAAAATTAGACTCTATTTTTATTTCATTTTGAATGCATGCAGACTTTCATAAAGTGATATTTGCTTGCTAGCTAAAGAAAGTCAATTATATTACCATGTATTATGAAAATACCCTTAGAAGAGTTCAGTCAAGCACAGCACAAGGAATGCCCCACAGATATCATATGTGAAGTTTATAAATATTTTTGTAGACTGTATTGACCTTGGCAATTTGAGTAATTTATTTAGATTAATTTGAATCTCCCTTGATTTGTTTTCTGAGTTTTTCACTGTCAACAGACTTATTTACATAAAAACTTACATGAATTTCACAAGTCCTAGCCAAGAGAGAGGTGGAAGGAGATTCCTGTCATATTTTCTAGACCTTAATTTGTTTCTCAGTAGCAGAATAAATACGCAACAGTTTATCACTCACTGAAAAGTAAGACACATTAGCCCACCAGAATGATGCATTTAAATTAATATTGTTTCTCTCACATGAGGATTTAGTGAATTGGAGAAAATAAAAGCAAAAATCATCCTAAAGCCATATGAGAAACACTTGATAAAAGGAAAAAAAATGAAGGCTTTCATATTAATTAAAAAGTTAAAGTCAAACGTGTTTGTTCAGATAATTGAAATTAATTGTCGGGGGGTGGGGTGCCATTATATTTTACATTGTAAAAAAGCCAGGGCCAAACTGTTTATGCCCTGTTATATTTTGCTATGAACTACGTTTTGAGCTGCTTTAAATCTCTAGGTAACTGCACAGATACTCACAAGTCACTCTTGCCCATAAAGAGGGCACTTCGTGCAGCCAAGCTGGTCAGGAGGACAGAGGACTGTCCTAGAGCTGCTAATGACTGTGCATATTTTAGTCAATGTCCGCCTCCTTTCTGTCACCCAGACACATTGCTATGGTGACCGATGTTGGCTGAGACTTCCCGAGGTGACTGCAGGGCGAACTCAGAACAGCATCACACACAGCTCGATGGATTGGAATTTTTCTCCTTCCTTGAATTTTTGATAGGTTGCTTTTTAAAAGCTTAAAACTAAGCCCAACTAATTTAACCCTTTAATGGTAAAAAAAAATTAGACTCTATTTTTATTTCATTTTGAATGCATGCAGACTTTCATAAAGTGATATTTGCTTGCTAGCTAAAGAAAGTCAATTATATTACCATGTATTATGAAAATACCCTTAGAAGAGTTCAGTCAAGCACAGCACAAGGAATGCCCCACAGATATCATGTGTGAAGTTTATAAATATTTTTGTAGACTGTATTGACCTTGGCAATTTGAGTAATTTATTTAGATTAATTTGAATCTCCCTTGATTTGTTTTCTGAGTTTTTCACTGTCAACAGACTTATTTACATAAAAACTTACATGAATTTCACAAGTCCTAGCCAAGAGAGAGGTGGAAGGAGATTCCTGTCATATTTTCTAGACCTTAATTTGTTTCTCAGTAGCAGAATAAATACGCAACAGTTTATCACTCACTGAAAAGTAAGACACATTAGCCCACCAGAATGATGCATTTAAATTAATATTGTTTCTCTCACATGAGGATTTAGTGAATTGGAGAAAATAAAAGCAAAAATCATCCTAAAGCCATATGAGAAACACTTGATAAAAGGAAAAAAATGAAGGCTTTCATATTAATTAAAAAGTTAAAGTCAAACATGTTTGTTCAGATAATTGAAATTAATTGTCGGGGGGTGGGGTGCCATTATATTTTACATTGTAAAAAAGCCAGGGCCAAACTGTTTATGCCCTGTTATATTTTGCTATGAACTACATTTTGAGCTGCTTTAAATCTCTAGGTAACTGCACAGATACTCACAAGTCACTCTTGCCCATAAAGAGGGCACTTCGTGCAGCCAAGCTGGTCAGGAGGACAGAGGACTGTCCTGGAGCGGCTACTGACTGTGCATATTTTAGTCAATGTCCGCCTCCTTTCTGTCACCCAGACACATTGCTATGGTGACCGATGTTGGCTGAGACTTCCCGAGGTGACTGCAGGGCGAACTCAGAACAGCATCACACCCAGCTCGGCTGTGTGCGTGCCACTATGTGCTAACACATGGGTGAGCCTGTGGCTGTGTTGGAACACCTAAAAGTTCATTTGCCTTCTAAGAAGCTTTCCCTATTGTAGTTTTAAACATTTAGTTCATTAAAAAAAAATAATCTTGGCAAGATATCAAAACAGAAACATATGATAGAACTACAGCCGGCATGATGTCACTAGGTCCGCTGGAAAGGCGGTCTCGCCATGAACCAGCCAGATGCTGAGCATGGCATTGCACTTCCACTGGTGAGCTCACGGGGAATAAGTGAAATCTTTTAGGTCTCCCACTCTCAGTAAAGCATGACTCTGAACTGGACCCCAGACCTGTGAGCACAAACAAAGTGAAAAAGCTGATTGCCCCAAGCAAATATCTACTCTACCTTTGCTGCAGGAGATTTTTGTCTTAGAACTTAAATAAGGTGAGAATAATACTGAAGCAGAGATGCCTACACTTAGCCAGAACCTTCGAGGAGGACTGACGTGGGCCTCGTTGATAGCAAATGCAAACAGGAGGAAGAGTGCAAAAATCGCCAAACGCAGGATACAAGCTAACCATTCCAATTTTGTTAAGTATCTATGACATAATTTCAAGGATAACCACACTATACAACCATTCAAACCAAGAATGAGAAATACAAACAAACGGAATGAGAAAAATAAGCAAACAAATGAACAAACAAATAAAAACCCCTCAAATCAACTTATAAATAGCAAGAAGGTAGGGGAGGAAAGTAAGTAAATAAGATAAATAAAAAGCAAAGAGTCAGAAGGTAGAAATGAATACAACTATATCAATAATTATAAATAAATGAGAACAGAATGTAAATTCACTAATTAAAAGGCAGAGATTGTCAGATCAGACAAACTAATAAAATAGAACCAAATAAAACAGAACCAACTACTTCTTACAAGAGATTCACCTAAACATTAAGAACATGGATAGGTTAAAATTAATGGAGTGGAAAACAACAGGCAGGCAAATACTACTGAAAAGAAGCTCGTATAAGTATATTAATATCAGACAATATAGATTTCATAACAGAAATTATTATTAACTCTTTAATAATGAAACTTTCTATTTACCAGAAGATATATTAAGTTTGAACTTGAACATACTCAGTAAGCCTCATAATATATAAAACAAAAACTTAACGAATTTCAGGGAGAAACTGACAAATTCCCATGGCAGTGGGAGTTAACGACATACCTCTCCCGGGGACTGAGATAGAGCGAAGGGGACAACTGGGATGGCATATGGCATGTTAGGGGTGGGAGAGGGAACAGGAGGAGAAGGGGCTGCAGATCGGTGGGCCTCATGGGCCTTTTTAAGAATTTTTGGTGTTTATTTTGAGTAGATGGAAGACAGTGGAGAGTTTGGAGCAGAAGGGTGAAATGAACTCAACTGCATTTTAAAAAGATCATCATGGCCATTCTACTGAACATACCCTGCCCTGATACACGGCCTCCCTTGACTTCTAAGACAACGCAGTAACTGGATTCCCTCCCTCACTGACTGTTCTTTCTCACAGTCTTTGGTTGGTTCATCTTCTCTTTGATCTCCTCACATTGGATTCCCTCAGGGCTCAGTTCTTGATCCTTTTTTCTTCCTTGTCTACATTTCTTTATTTAATTTCTCTAGTCTCAAAGCTTTAGAAATCCTTCTTTATGCCAATGATTCTGAATATTTATCTCTAGCCTATCCCCCTGTCTTAAGCTTGTTTCTTTTTCTTACTCCATTGCGTATATCCACTTGAATGCAAAAAGGTCTCATACTTACTATGCCCCAAATTGAACTTTTGATCTTTCCTTTCAAACCTGCTTCATTGATTTTCCATCTTAACTGATGAAAACATCATTTTCCAATTGCTCAGTCCACAAATCAATAGTGTCATGTGTGATTCCTCTTTCTTCACAATCAATATCTAATGCTGAAAATCTTCACTGTCCTCAAAATATATTCAGACTTTGACCAATGCTTATCATCTCTACCGCTACCATCCTGATTTTTGTCACTACCTGGATTATTTAGACTGATTAATTGGTTCTTACCTTTTATCCCTAACTCCATCTATTCTCACACAGCAGCTAGAGTGACAGTATTTAAAAAAGTGATAATATAATTCTTCTGGGAAGAAAACTGATGGGCAAAGATGATTAGGATATGACAGAGGAAATCAACAATGCCCAAAATGCAGTTAAGTGAGAAGGTGTAAAGAAACATTACGTAAAAATAGGGGCTTAGCTATAGGCACAGAAAAGATTACCAAAAATATAAAAGAGAATATTTTGAACAATTTTATGCCAATAATCTTGAAAACTTGGTCAAATGGACACATTCTTAGGAAGTATGAATATGCAATACTGACCCACTTAAAAATTTGGAAGCCCGAATACTTCTAAAACCATTTTTAGGAGCTGAGGATATAAGAGTGAAAAAACAAACAATAATCCTTGCCCTTATGGAGTTGACAATAACAGTGTAAAATGTCAAGCAATAAATAAGATAAATAATTAAAGTAGTAGTTAGGATGAAGATAAATGCTTAAGAGAAAATTTTAATAAGGAAGCGGGGAAAGGGTTGTAATTTCAAAGGGGTGGCCAAGAATGTATTGACTAAGAGGTGACTTTTCGATAAAGGCCCAAAGGAGATGAAGAAGCACATAATGGGAAGATCAGTGGCAGAATGTTTCAGGTGAAGGGGAGAGAACATTCCAGAATGATGGCAAGGGCAAAGGTGAGAATGTGCTTGCCTGTTTGATGTCATCTTTTCACTGACTACCCTATTTAAAATTGTAACACTATCTAATACTTTCTGCCTTTTTACCTTCTAGTCTAACACCTATCTATTAAGTTTACTATTTCGTATCTTCCTTGTCCCACTATCAGGTAAGTTATATAAGGGTAGGGATTTTTGTCTGTTTTGTTTATAGGGTGCATCACAAATGGCGAGAACACTGCTTTTCACAGGATAAATATTTGTGGAAAGACTAAGAAAGATTAGAAAGGCACAGCTAGAGATAGGAGAAAAACTAGGAAACCAAACGAAGAAAGAGTTTCAAGGATGGAGGAATAATTACGTAAAACGATTCTGCTAGGAGAAGTAACATGAGGACTGAGAATCAGCCATTGAGTGAAGATCAAAGATAACTGTCCTTGAGAAGGACAGTATTGCTAGGAAAAACTTGATTGCAATGGGTTCTGGGAAGAATGGGGGAAGAGAAATTTGAAACCAAAATGAAAGCATAGACAACTCTTTCAAAGAGCTTTGCTGTGGTAAAAGGAAAGAGAAAATGAACACTAGCTGGAAGGGGAAGTATGGTTAAGAAAGAGACTTTTGAGATGAGAGAAATAACAGCCTACTTTATACAGAAGGGGGAAATCCAGCAGAGAGAGAAAAAAATAAGAAGGAAAGGCCTACAAGAATTGTCCTTTGGAAAAGAGCAGGGAGGGTGGGACCCAGTGCATGTGTGGCAGGGGTGGCCTTAGCTCAGAGCAGATGGTTCATCCATAGTAACAGAACTGAGGATGGAGTATTTGGCACAGATGCATGTAGGTGGGCTGAGGTGATAGTGGGGGCTGATGGAAATTCTTTTTTGACTGCTTCTATTTTCTCAGAGAAATAGGAAGCAGTGTCATCAGCTAAGAGTAAGGATAGGGGAGGAGGTGTGGAAGGCTTGAGGAGACAAGGTATAAAAGAGTTGTCCCAGAAATGAAGTGGAAATGGCCTCGGGAAATGCCTTTGGAATACCAGGCAGCATTAAGGGCCCACTGGGGTTAGTCATCATGCCTGGGAGGGTGTTTATCTCTAGCCCTTGTCAGCTGCGTCCATTTAGGCAGGAAGCAGGCAGAGAGTTGGTTTTAACTAGGGCTGTGTTTTAACCAGGAGAGTAGAGCAAAGTGAGACATGGACAAGGGGTGACTTTAATGACTGAGCATTGGATTTAAGCAGAGTACAAGGGGAACGGATGGTGTAGAAAGGATGCGAGGCAGTGGAATGGCAGTAGGATCGATCGAATATAGGGCACAGAGGAAATGAAGATTTGGAGTTGGGGAAGTTTGGTTGGCCAGTGAGATGCTTGAGGAAGAGAGTGTGGAGGGTTCCGGTTACTGGCGATAACAAGTTCCAGTCTGTGCCTACGCAGTGATCACTGGGAGAGAAGAGGTCAAGAAACTGAGAGGCCAGGATATTGGGAAGCTCATCTATGAGTTAGTGAAGTTATTAAGAATAACGGCATGTGTTGTCATCCCGGAAATAAAGTCTTCAAGAAAGGGAGGAAAGTGATCCAGCTGGACTGCTAACTGCGGTAAGGATGGGTAGAGTCTGAATGACGACTGTCGTGATTTCTTAAGACCGAAAGCCTTGCTTTGTCAAACAATACTACTAATAAAAACTAAGTTTAATCACTCTACATGTATCACACACAATAGTTTTGTGGGCACATTTAAAGCTTAGTGCCTAAAAAGAAAACTTGGAGAATCAGCTATGTGACCTTGGGCAAGGCACATGACCTTTCTCTGCCTAAAGGTTACTTATTTGCGAAATGAGAATAATACCTATTAATATCCTGAATGTCAAGTGCTTAGCAAAATTAAGTACTTAGGACTGAAACATGGCTAAATCTCAGTTATAGTTAGCTGTGATTGTTGTGATCTTTCTAGGTAACTGAGCAGTAGGGTATCTGAAAAACAGAAAACATAATAGAGGTGTTCCTTTTTTCCAAAATAAGTATATTGCTATCTACATGTAAGTTAATTTTTAAAAAATAATGAAAAACATTGGTAGACCCACGCATAAAGTGAACTTCATGAAAAAATATATTTTAAAATTTATCTGAATTCCATTTTTAAAAACTGCTTATGTATTAAGTAATGAAAGATTGTCATGTAGTATATTTTTTAAAAAGATGGGGAAAATGCAGAAAGAATTCTAGATCTTAATAGCATATTTAACTTTTCATGACATGAGCCATAATTATTTTTAGACTGGGATGGGAAGATATTCTCAAACATTCTGGCTCATGTATTGATGACTCTTCTATTGTGCTTTATTAATTTATTGCATTTTCAAAGTAAGCCCAATATATCAGAAGAAAGTAGTGAAACCAAATTGATGGGCTGCTTTTTCTGTTAATGAGGAAATCTAGAATTTTAGTTACCTTAACCACGACTCAAATTTCTCACATCACCAAAGCTTAGCTTATTATAGGCACCTAATAAATATATTTTGAATAAATAAAAATTGATCTTACAATTGACAATTACATCGTTTTATAACTCTACTACTTTAAGTACTGGTGCCCAGACCTAGTAAACATTCCTACCTCAGTGAAAAGACCATTCTAGAGATTTGCCTTGAACTTGGTCTTAGCCCCTACCTGCCTTGGCTCGCTTCCTGTCATCTTCTCTTTGCATTCCCTAGCATGCAGTCCAGTCCCTTCTGGTTTTCAGTCTCAGATAACCATCATCTCTGACTCCAACCCCTCGCCTTCTCCCCACTCCACTTCATTTCTGGCTGCACACTTAGTGACTGGCGTGGGGTCTCTCACTCCAGGGAGCCAGAAGTGTCAGGACGAGCCTTGAATCATAGAATCGCTGAGACACACGGTCAGCATGCACATTATCCAATTTAGACTTATTCCCCATCAGGGGCTGGTGTTGGCTACAGGGCACCATGAATTAATATTTGCTAAATCTCATTCTCTAGTAAATAACACAGCTAATATTGTAAGACATTTTCTCTATGGTGAAGCACTTCAATCATACTTAAGTCTGTTAGATCAACAACAAACACAGGCTGTTTCTCAAAGCTCTAGATTGGAAGCACCTTCACCAGCTGCCCAGTGCCAAAAACTGGCACATAGTAGCATATTTGCTGAATGGACATATCTAACCCATAATCGCTGTACATTCTACATTTGATTTAAAACCCTAAGATGACTTCTGTATGAAATATTCACAACCATTACATGATTTACATGAAGAAAAATTATGAGACGGTATTCACAGTGAATTACTAATTTGTTAAAGTGGTATTATTTGTATAGCCCTGCTTTAGCATTTTTTTCCTGTTTTGTAATATCCTGGGACTTTCAACATGGACATGGCCCAGGCTCTCTCATGCTTATGAGAAATCTTGACTTGGTTCAGCCCCGGGAAAATCTCTCTGACTTGATCTCTTAACCCTCACCTTCAGAGAACTAAAGTATAGGCCAGCAGGCCTGGATTTTATGTGTGTGTATCTAAAGATGAAGCAGGCTCCAAAGACATGCTCCCATCTGCGAGGCAGATTCTAGAGAGTTCTGTGTGTTCTGTGTGTTCTGTGTGTGTGGATGGTGATGGAGAAGAAAGAGGCCAAGCTAAGAAATACTCGGCTAAACTGTTTGAAGGTACTGATTATAAACGAAGAAGGGCCAAGAACAAACGGAGGAAGGACCCGCACTAAATGCCTAGGATCCCAAAATCTCGTCAGTCTTGCTTGCTGAGCTCGTCTGGGATGAGTGAGTGGAGCGGAAAGGGCCAGAAGCTGAAATTGCACGGCAACTCTATATCTCTAGTTCCAAAAATAAGATCCCAGAAGGACGTGAAACAAAATCTATCTTGAATTTTCTTTATATCTATCTAGTCTGGAATATATAACAGACTACTTCCTTGGGGTAGTTTTAAAAATATCAATAATTTGGTAGAAATATATATATGAGCTATAAATTGGCCATATGTGCTCAAGAGGAGAAACCTCTGCTTGTCAGTTTGTTCTCCACATATACAGTAAACCCCCACCATGAGACCGTTAATGAGGTACGCAAATTGCACAAAATGCAGAATTGTGTTAATGTGATGTTAATGAAAAATGGCATTTTTACTTAGATCTGACCTATCACAAAACACACAGAGGAAGTATACGAGACCTTATGCTAAGCACACTAATTGTGCAATAAGCTGAAAAAAGTCTCAAATGACTAAGATGTCATCAAGGCCTAATCCCACCATTTCTTAAGACCATCACTCCCCACCCCAACCCCACTCTGTGGCACCAGAACATAAGAACTTGGCTACTTGGCTTGTCTTCCATTGAGAATGGAGGCCGGAATGAGATCTGGAGCCAATGACCAATCACATTATTATGCAAATGCATATTGTCTGTAGGCGTATCTTTTGAAAAATAATATGTAGCAACAGAAATAACAAAGAGAACTTCGAGTGAAAAAAATACCACAAAGCTACTGGAAAACATCTCAGGAAATAAATGTACTGGTGCTGACTGCATTAACAAGTACAGGAAAAGGAAGTACAGATCTGAAAACTTCTAAGAAGGTGTGACATCTCTGAATCAGTATGAATGGATGCCTGGAAAGCCAGAGTCAGCGTGAATTTTAAATAGGCCACATCTCCAGTCCACACGGGACTGGTTTGCTGGAAGGTTTTCTGACCAGAATGTTTACCTTGTGTTGTTCACGTTTCCGTTGTATAGTGTTGGCCGTTTCCTCGTGGACCTGCTGAATGGTTATTTCCTCCCTCAGGGCCACCTCTGCTCTGTATAACCAGGCGCCTATGGTACCCAGAGGTGCTGGAAGAGACTTATCAAGCTGTATATGCCAATCGAATAGCTGAAATACAAAAGTAGAAAAATGAAATATCTCTGATACAGAAGGCAATTCCTAAATTTCCCCCAAATCGTTTTATACCCTAAGTCTTTAAGTTAATAACTTCAGATTAATCTAGTAAATATCAAAGAAATTATCTGTGTTCTGAATTTAATGCTTTGAGAATGGGGAGGAAATTAGAGTTAAAAGCAAATTTTGAGAAAACTTAAAATACATTTTAGACATAGAAGGATATTACTGGGACCTTAAGCCATTTTCTTCTTATAGTAATAGCATAAAGCTTTTGCTGGAAGGGATTGGATTTGCTAACATGATCAAGGATGCAAGAGTTATATACCAGCTGATGTGCATTCCTTAAAATCTCCTACATGAGGAGAATGGGTCCAGAAAAATCAGAGTCATTTAGACATCTCTGGAGGAAGACAAGTATTTAGGATTCTTTCTATAATAATATAATTCCCTAACTGCCTCTCCATTTCTTTCACTTTATTCAATTCTCAAGCACTATTTCCCAGCCTATTGGAATGCCAAGTGAGATGGGTTGAGATGTTTGGAAACTAAGCTATTCTTTGATAGAGTTTATGGGGAAAAAATAGATTAGAAAAATGAAGAAAATAGGGTACATTGAATGCAAATATTCCCATTAGTGACAGACATTTCAGAGGTTTTGAAATCTTGGTCTTTAAATTTGCAAAGTATTAATATTAAAGTTACTGAGCAGTTTTCCTTCAGATTCATGAAAGACCAGATAAAAAGATGTGGTTAAGTTAAAAAAAAGAAATGAATGTGAATGTAGGAAGTTTATTAACCAGTGATGAATCATGGTTATGAAATATGGAGAAGTTGTGGATGCTCCAATCCCAAACAATCCAGAATTAATGTATGTCAGGTGAGAAATAATCCAGAAGGTCTTCCAGGATTTCACTCTATCATCTGATCAATGGTAATACCAGGCGTAGGGCAGGAAAGTCAAGAAAAATGTTGTTACACAAGCATTTCCCTTAACTTAAAGGAAAACTTGATAAGAGAGCAAAGATTTTCCCACAGGCAAGCCTTTCTCACCTCAGACAGAGGCAGGAGAACCTGATACAACCTTGCCATGTAGAAAAGGATGATGGAAAATATTCTTGACTAAATTACGTTAAGCCCCAATGAAGTTAATCGTGGGACAACTTACCCTGGAGGACACTCTATCCCAGGACTGTTTTACCAAGGCTTGGTCAAGTGACAATTTACCGTCTCTATATAAAGGTTGTATTAAATGTTCAATCTGTTTCCTTTTCATTTCATATTGAACTCTGAAGTGCCTGAATGACTAAAAGAGGAAAAATAGCAACGACGTGGCAATGAGTCAAAAAAAGCAAAAGCAAAGGAAACCATGTTTCCTAAATAACAATCCTTTATATTTGGATAGCATTCAGTGTATGTTGTTGATAATAATAATGACAGTCATGATACAAAAAGCAGCTCCCATTCATCAGCCCTGACGATGAGCCTGGCCACATGCTTAGGCTTTCCATGTATCATCTCTCCTGACAAGAACTTCTACATTTTATATTAAATCAACACATCCTAAAATATGACTCTATGTCTAAATATAAATTGAAAATATCACTGATATGTGCAGTTATCATGTTAGAGAACATAAGAATGGCCCTACAGAATCTAACAGACAACACCACATCTAAAAGGATTTCTGAATAAACAAACATGCAAATCCTCATGAAGAACACTGGGGGGCGATGGTGAGTAAATATTGTAACAGTTATCTTTTCATTCCCTCTAACTTAATGTAATTAAAAAATACCAAAATATAAAATCAATCTTCAATTTTATTCCACAGAATCCTATGAATGGAAAACTTTGGAAATACACAATTTGATTGAAAAATAGAAGCAGACAGAAAATGTTGATGACACAATTAACCCACAGACAAAATAAAATGTTCCCTCTATTTTGATTTCTGATGGTTTCTACCCTGATTTTAAGAAACTGGTGATCATATTTGGCCTGAAAGGAGTGTTTCCATTTTGTACTTTTCTAATGCTTTGGTTCCCTCTTATAAAATAACATCTGTACAACAGGTAACTTTATAACTTGCAATTTATTTTTTGACAATTTATACTAAAACTAAAACTCCCTAATGGACTAAATAAATGTATTCACTCTGTCCTTGCATTTCTATTCTCAATGTTCTGGTTTAATAATTTTTTTTTTAAATGGAGCTCATCCCAGAAAACTGTATTTTGGGGGGAAGAAATGATTACATCAAATTTCAAAGCAAAAAGGAAATACTACATATAATCACATATTGACTACTTTGCCACATTCACCAGATATAATATTGATGGCATCATCCATCTAAATTCCAGCACACTTTATAGATACGATTATATAAAATCACACACGAATGCAATAGCTATATCTCTTATTGTTTGCCATGTTGAATCTCTCACATCACGGTACCTTCTTTTGGTAGCAAAAATGATTGAAATATAATATAGATAAGGATATATTATAGTTTTACTACTAAAATGCAATGCTATTTTAAATAAGGGGAAATGGCAGTGCTGCAAAGAATAAATCATACTTTAATGGGAAAACCCATTATATGATTTTATCTTGGAAGTGGAAACTGGCGGCCAAAATCCAATTAACGACCGTGTAATGAGACTGGGGAAAACGACAACAAAACCACAACCACCACAAAACAACCCTGGCGTCTACTTGAATTCAATAGTGTTGGACGAGGCAGGTCACAGTGAAACTGAACCTATTAATGGACCCGCCCCAAATATTCCTGGTGCACTCTTTATTAAATTCAGCTTTTTCAATAGTAGTTTTGAATTTGGCACCGAAGTCTTTTTATTGATTTTGTTATTGTTTTTGTTATGGGACATCTACAAAACCATGAATTCTACAAAAACAATAACTAGAAGTTTGTGTCCTGGGTCATTTGTAAGACTCAAAGTTTTGAAAAAGTCATGAAGTCTCAGAGCTCCATAAATAGTGTGGACAATACAACGTAAAACTGCTTATTTACACAGAAACACAATGATTAAATCACAAGCAAACTTAAGGTACTGAACATTATTCCCCTAAAGACTTCGTTCATTAATATCATTTGAGAGAGTAAACATAGATTAAATGACATATATGAATCTTACTTATGAAAAGCTTTTGAAAAATTGAAATCTCTTTTTCATTCGTTACCTGATATTTATCCTGCAAATTTGATTCCGTCATCTGTGCCCTCGTCAAATCTCTTTCAAACTGTTCTATCCAAACTTTCATTTCCTTCAAAATTAGCCTGTCTTCTCTCTAGAAACCAGCAGATATTACAATCTGATTAGTAACTGTGCATTTATTTAATTGCTGATTAATGCCTGACTAATTTTAGAACAGACTTAATTTTAATAAGTTTCAATTGTCTCTGAAAAATTTTCTCTCTCTCCATTCTCACCCCTGTTGAAGAGTAAAAAATAAGAGTCAATTCTATAAAAAATACCTTAATTATATTGGAATACTGAAATTATCTCCATTTTGTTTTTCAAGAAACACTAATTTAAGAAAATGTCTACAAGAAGGGAATGTCCCAAGTACAATAGCTGAAATGGTGATAGAAACATAGCCTTCCAGTTTCTTCTTAATCCAAGGCCATTGGTAACCCAGAGGACTATTCTGGTTGGATTGATTTTGACCAAATTCAAGAAGCTACAGTTATAGCCACATCGGACTACTTGTATATATTATTGAAAAATACTATTCAGTGTTGACAAGCTCCATGTGAACAGAAAACACATCTTTTTTAAGGTGATATTTCTAGACCCTGGCAACATGGCCACTAGATTTCCTAAATTTTATAAATTAGTCAAAATATCCCAAGTTTTCATCGATTTCTTATCTACTAAAAATGCCAAAGTAATCAAAAACATATTTAATATGATTTTTTGGCACTTACAAATAGCTTTAAATTACAGCATCTCCCTCGATGATCACAGACCTTGTCTCTGATGACAAGTGACACAGCAGAGGGAGGAAGGTTTTCTGGCTATGGAGGCGGGCAGGACTGGTCACAGATTCCGGTTCTAACACGTACTAGCTATGCAACCTCGGGCACCTCTTTTTCTGTTTCTTTTGTTTTTAACCTCTCCACTGTTACACCATCATCTGAGGAGTCATCACACATCCTTCCCATGGTTTGGGGGACAACAGAGATAGTCTATGACATGCCTAGCACAGAGATTGGCACAAAATACTATCATGCCTCCTGCCCCTTTCTCCCTTTCCCGTCTTGTGAAGGCTACCCTCTTCTGCCTGCAGCATTTTCCCCTGGATAAGGCCCCCTTTGGAGCTCAGCTCAGGCACAGTCTTCTCTGGCCCAGAAGCTTTTTCTAACCCGGAAGTCTATGACAGTCGTTCTCAAATTTTTGTGTACACTGGAACCAGCTGGTGGGCCTGTGAAAACGTGGACTACTGGGTGCCACCTTCAAACTTTCTGGCTCAGTAGATCCAGGATGGAGGCTGAAAATTTGTATTTTTAATAAGTTTCCCAGTGAATCTAGTATTGTTAGTCTAGGGACCACATTTTGAGAATACTTCTCTGTGACGCCGTTAACAACCTGAGCTCAAATAGTTATCTAAAACGCACTACACACTGTATCCTCCACTTAATTGTCTTTTTTTTCTCCCCATATACAAATCCCTATATGTCTTTTTTACTCTAGCCTAATGCAGGGTCTGGCATCCAGTGTCACTCAGTATATAACTGTGGAATAAATGATTGATCGCTAACTTAGTTAATTAGAGAAAGCAAAGGAATGAAAGCCCAAGATTGCAAAGCTTTAGCTCCTCCCATAATGGCTCTTCTGAATGAACAGCGAATATGATCAAGGGACACATTTTGTTATCAGCTGACTTTCATGCTCGTAAAAGCACTAATAATACATTTTATGAGCTCAGTGGAGCAAAATGATCTTGGTCTACCTGAAACAAAAATCAATTTGACATTTGATATGAAATTAGTTACTTTTGATTTTTTTTATTGCAATGTTGGCATAAAGTCTATTGTGTTGACAGATCCTTCACTGAGGCCTAGACGGTATATAAAGAAAGATAGGAAAATTGAACTATGGAATAACTTAGATATGGGGAAAAATTCATAACTATTAATTCTACAAATATTTTTTGAGTACTTACCATGTGCCATGAACTTACTAAACCATGTGACCCAATACTGAGATGTGATTAAACTCAAGATTGTCAAGTAACTGAATACTTACCTTTTTCAATGAATGACTTCCTGCTTAACTATTTAAAAATGCAAAAATAAATCTTTAACTTTGTTTTCAATGTCACATATAAAAAAACCCAACAGTTATTGTCAATTCTCCCTTTTATTAGTGCTATTAAGGGTTATTAAAGAAAAATTAATGGATGTCATCTTATAATTAAATATTAGTGGGAAAGCCCATGGGAGCAGCTTAGACTATAACTAACATTTAATAATGCTTTTATATGTTATTTGTTCTAATAGGGAAGAAAAGGAAATAACAGAATTAAGGTATTAAAAAATGTTTATATAAAGACAAGTACATGCAAAGGAATGGCTAGTAAGCTATGGAATGTAGGATGTTTGGAAGAGGTCTCTAATTCAAGATTACAATAAATCTTACCTTAAGATTTTGGATAGAATTTACAAAAGGTAGGAAACCTGGAAATATTTCCTAACAATATGAAAAGATAATATATAGAAAAATAATGTAAATAAAGGACAAAAATTATATAGAAAACAAGAAAAAAAAAACCAATGGAGAAGCATCTGTCTATAAAGAAATAGACAATAATAGTTATTTTAAGATGTTTTCATAACTTTTAAAAGTATTAAAGTGTTTCAATCAAATAAGGTAATGTAATATTCTGGCATTTGATGTTTTTGTTTTAATTTGCAATAATAGTCATATGTGGCAATATATTCATTTAATAAATATGTCTTGAGATATTAAACATTTTAAAATAACAATGTAAAGAAGAGGTATACAGATTCATGGTTTCCTCTCCATAAATACACTCATAATATGCATCTCTATATCCCTATAACAATTAAGACTGTGCTGTGCTTCTGAAAGCAGACAATAACATTTGTTGCAATGGGAGAGGAATGAGTGAATGAAAAACTGAATGTTTAATAGGTGAGAGAGAGGGGTCAATAGCCTGTTTTATTTATTTACTACTGAGTGCTGATTATCCAAGGAATACCTTTAGGGAAAAAGTTTCTTTATCTGTTCTATTGGTTGAAGTAAGAAAGGCATAGTATGTTTATTTCCAACAAGAAAATTAGATTTAAAATGGTATCTATAAAACATCTAATTTAAATAAAGAGGACACATAAATCAAATACACCAAAAAAATGGAAGCCTGGTAGATATGTTCATGTCAATATTTTAAAAAATGAATTAAAACAACTATTTACTAAGGCCTGAGTGGACAAATATTGAGTATTTTGAGGCGATGGCATCAATAGCCCCAACATGTATAGTCTATAATAGTCATAAAGGTTCATTAGACAGAATTAGATGGCCATTTAGCTGCATTAAACGAACATAGGCCCTACATCATAAAAAATAATTCTTTTCTTATTTAAAAGAGTCATTTTAGATGGTTATGCTTTACATTATAAATACCACATTTTAAAAAAGGCAAAGCTTATAATACATTTTCTTTAAAATTAATTTTTAAAATCATATGCATCTTCTTTATAGGGAAGGGATAGAGGGAATTTTTTAAAAAAACAATTAGAATTTATTTTCTAGAAAATGAGATTAATCTCTTAATAATAAAGCCTCTTTAGTAAAGTACATTAATAAGCTTATATCAAGAGTGTGTGTGTGTTTTAAATCTCTAAGGATTTTTGCCTTAAATTCTCACTCGTGAGCACTAATGAAAGCATCCCTTTTTGTTTCCCAGACTTTTTCAGCCACAGAATTTACTCATCTGGAGAGATAATTAATGTCGGAGAAATTAAAATAGTACAAACTCAGAAACCAGATCAGAAATAAATCCAGTTGGGTAAATAGAAATACATGATATATGAAAATCAGATGGAAAGCTGACTTTCTCAATGCTGTATTAAGTCTAGTATGCTTTCTTTAGACTTTCTTATTCATACAGCAGCATCCACACCTGATTATATTCTCAAAACCCAGAAATCTCCCTAATAGCTCTAAAGCACGCGCGCCTCAACCTATACAAGGATTTGCACTGTCTGTCCTTTCGCCTTCTGTGGGGCTTCATAGAAATTTACTTCGCCACTTAAAGTTACTCAGGTGGTCAATGTCTGTGCCTGCAGCCTGCCAAGGAATAAAAAAAGTCTTCCTGAAGCTATAGTTTTAAAGAAACTGAGATCGTTCTGTCAAATGCTGGATTACCTTCCTCCAAGCAACCGAGGAAACATCAGTTACCATTGTTTTGCTTAATTCTTTTAGGAAGTCATTGATTTCTATTAGTGCAATACTTTTTCCTAGTTGAAAACTTTGGGCTATGTTCCCCTGGCCTTTCCTTTTCTTAAACCTGTTTTGAAGTTTATTTAGAAAACAAATTTTAAGATTTCTGTTTTTCTTGTTGTTCTCCATTATAATCTAAAACTGCTCTAAACAAACAAACAAACAAACAAAATCCTCTAGCTGTGACCTAAGCAATGAGGACAGAGAGATAGTTTTTAACAAATTTTGAAAAGTTTATTTATTACTTTCCCTGATGTCATTTGGCCTTCTAATTAACTATAAAATCAGCAGTACATCCACTTCTTTATAATAAACAAATACTACTTTTAACAGATTAGGAGAATGGTAATATCAATTGTGTTAAAGACTAGGGAAATAGGCATTCTGGTTTGCTAACTGGAATATAAAATGGGACAAACTTTCATACAGGGTATTTGAAAAAGAATTTCAAAAAGCACTAAAACTCTGTATGTTCTTTAGCCCAGAAATTCCACTTCTAAGAAAACTGTAAGACAATGCTTTATTACAAAATTGTTCATAGAAGCACTGTTTATAATAGTAAAAAATCATAAATTTTCAAGAATTAAGATTGGATAAATTACTGTGCATCTATATGATGACCTGGAGAAAATGGAAAAACTTTTGTATAACGTAACAGAAAAAGAATATTATGCTGTACGTATACTATGATTTTATTTTTGTTAAAATATATGAATCCACATATACACAGAAAAATGTTGGGAACTCATAGTAACATATTTTTTTTTCTAGAATAGTTTTTCTCTAAAAGGTCAAATAGAGAAAAAAAATTTCTTTTTTTCCCGAGGTTATGTTTTTCTTTATGACAATGAACAATGTTATTTGAGCAATACAAAAAGTATAAATGTTATTTAAACAATTAAAGGCTTAAAAATCTAACCATAGTGAATAATGAGAACTTTTACAAGTTTGCCATACTTTCATATGTTTGCTGTGAGTAGCAACTTATCTAATAAAATCTAATAGTCAAAAATAGATTTCATCAGATCTAGCAGAACAAGGGGGTTAAAAATGTAGATGTGCTAATGACATGATGGATATAAAATTATTTCAGTCTTCAAAATACTAAAATGGAGTTTCCCGACACTGCTATCTTTCTTCATTTTTAATTCATCAGTATTATATATCCAGCATTTATTATTAGTAATATTATCTCTGTCATATCCAACATTCAAATCAGAGAAGTCTTTTCCTATAATCACCTCCCCGGTTGGTGGTACTTACTTTTACTCAGTTGTTATATGAAAATGCATTGCAATTTAATATTTTGAAAATAGCATGCTTAAAAACCAAAGTCATCATCATTGGGTGTACTGTCAACACTTGAAGAAAAACAAATACTTACATCGGTCTCTTGCATATCAGTGCTTGTGTTGTGAATGTCAGGATAATGTTTCAGAAACTGGGCTACATAGGTCATAATAGACTTCTCATCTGGTTTATCCACATCGACATCTGGAAAACCCAAACCAAACATGCATTAACTAACTACCACTAATTAGATTATAATAATACAAACTTTGAAATCTAGCTAATATACCAAAAAAAAAAAAAAAAAAAACCTGTCCTAAATGCAGAAGAAAAATAGAATTAATATTTAGAAATTTGGTGAGAGGAAAAGGGGAAACAAGTATAGCCTGGATGATACAAGGTGGAAATTTGATGATTCATAAAGATGACACGTTTTAACTCAGAGCTTTTAGGGAAGTAGTACTTGTGTCATTTAAATCTCCACATTAAGTGATTAGAAATCTGAGATACTATATGGTTATGCAGACATTCTGTCTAGTTAGTAAGACACAAATAATATATAAATTCCAGAATTGGGGTAGTATTTAAAACACAGGTTTGGAACTGAATGATAAGTGACTATATAGCTTGGATAACTACATATAGCCAAATGTAAATAACCCTCAACCCCCACAAATTCTGCTTTAGAAAAGAGGAAGATGCCTTATGTTCAATTCCTTAGAAATCCTCTCCATTATGGAACATTCTCTCTAAATTACTGTATTTTGTACAACAAGTACTTTTAGAAAGAGACAGAGTCTGACAAGATTTGGATCATTGTCATTTGAAGTTTATGAATGTTTACCTAATAAAATCAGGCAAAGAAATTTATACAAATATAATAATTACATGGGTATAAGACTATATAAATAAAAAGTATTAAATGGTAATGAGTCAAAAAAAGCAAAAAAGTCTTTTAAATACCCCTTTTAAAGACAATGACAAAGTGATTACATTTTGGGGACTACCAATATAAAATATGTACCTATAGAGCAAAGAATAAAATAGAACAAACAAAAAAATAGCAAAATATATAACTACCTTACTATTTTGTAATGCTCCTTGTGCTTTAAGATTTCATTTCTAAGGACTATCGATGTAGGATCTAAAAAGTACAGCAACTCAAACGACTTAAAAGGAAAAAAACATAATGTACTCTGGAATTTGTCAGATGACTCAAAGGTGATTTTAAAAATGACAAGATCACCAATATGGAAGACACATGTGAAGAATGAGTAAAATTTTTATGAAATGTGAAAATGGAAAGAAAAGCAACATTTAATACATGATTTAAACACAGTGCATGCTTTTAAGTATATGCATAACAAATGACAAAATAATTATTATAATAGATTTTGGTCTATTTAATCTGTATCCCTAAAAGTTTATACATTCAAGTTGACTACATAACTTTTTGATAGGGAAGTTCTCATTAGGAAAATAAAGGATCACCTTATACTTGGGATAGCCTGGGATTTGGGCAATCTCATTTTCTGATCATCTAAGAAAATATTAAGGTCCTCTTGTCTAGTGGATATGAAGGAAACTTTTATACTCTCATCTCACCTCGTCTAGGAAAAGTTTCAGCTCTGGTGAATGCTCTGAAGTTGAGGGTTCAGATAGACATGTGGCTGTCCCCTTGAGCTGAGTCAGTGTACTGGATACTATCGGGTCTTCATGTGCAGAAACAAAGTGGGAAGCCTTGAAGCCTTGGCTCTCCTAGTGAATTGAGGGGCCCAAAGCATGTTCCTAAAAGGCTAGGGATCACGAGGCTGCTCCCCGACCTCAGACGAAACTAACCAGACCCCTGTAGGTCTCTTAGGCTTACTTTTGAAAACACAGTGTCTCCACTTAGTGACATTGTTTTAGAGCTAGAAATGTTCATTCTGAAATCTCACCTTTAAAAATAACTTACTTTCACTGTGTACATATTTCTGCATTTGTCAATAAAAATTTCCATAATTGCCAACCAAAAGAAAAAACTTCCATGACATTTGGAAAGTTTACTTGTACCCTTTTATTTCAACATAACAAACAACTTACTCATTTTTTTATGATTAAAAATGTCAAAATTATCTTTTGAAGGCTTGAAAGAGTTAACTCCATTTCCAGAAAAATCTTAAATTCGCAGTCTTATAAAAATGTACCAAACAATGGGATGAAAAATATTAGTCAGTCATTTGTGTAGTTTTCTCAATTAGCAGGCACCAAAACACTGGATGATTGCTGTTATTTCTAAATATTTAATGACTGACCTTTTAAAGATATGATCTTAAGTTACTAATAATCTTTTATTTCTTCCAGATTCTTTGGAGTTATAGTAACAGAGTAATTCCTTTATTGTGTGACACCCCTCCGCCCCCAAACACATGCTTCTAAAATTTTCATTCCACCCATAAATATAATGAGTAAGTACAATTCCCCTAGCTGAACCTCCAATGTCAGAGTGCTGTTCAGAGCACTTTGCTCCTGAATTTAGCAGCAAATAATAGTTTAAGAAAATATCAATGCAGGAAGGTACTATTTCTTTTTGCTTTCCTCAAGTTTTCTGGCCTCAAATAGAGTCTTGAAAGTCACCTGTAATTTCCGGGTGTGAGATACAAACCTGATGAGCTGAGCCAACAAGTAGTCAACGTACCTTCAGGATCTAGCAACCTGGGGATCCCCAGTTCTGTCTCAGCAATAGTGAAGGCTTCCTCCAGGTTTTCTCGGTTAGATCTTCCTTTGACCCTCTCCAAGTCCACTAGTTCTGGTCGGATAGCGTGGATGACTGAATGAAAGGCAACCCCACTTCTCCAACTCCGCCCAAAGTCTTTTACTTACATTCCAGTCTGCCTTCATGTGATAAAAAAAATAAATAAATAAAATAATGTCACATTCTGAATAGATAATATGCATTTTCCTGAAGGCCTCAGGCAGAATCTGACCTTGTTCAGCAAGGAATGATGTACAGTGAGCTATACCAGTTAAGCGGTTTTGAGAAAATGTAAGCAAAACAATATTTTTAGAAGGTAAGAAGATAAGATGTAGAAATTCTGGTTCCATACTTAAAGTTTTCTATATTAGATTTTTCAGTAATCGAGATACTCAATTTAAAGTACATTTTTAAAAGAAATCAATTTAGAGAAAAATGTCTGGCAAAATTTAAAAAAAAGGTAAGATTAGAAAAATACCAAAAATGATAATAATTCATCATTGTATATTTTTTGAAAAAAGCATCTAACATTTCTAATGATAATGATTAGTAAATTGTTATATATGCATAGGTTACAATAGACATTGTCAAATGGGTCTGAATTATATCAAATGCATTAGAATGAACAAATGCAGATGGAGGCAGTCATATCTGTGCATTAGTCATAAAAGAGTCAAATGATTCCCATTACCCAACAGATCAAATTGTTTTCTTAAACTCTTTTTTTAAAATTTTTTTTGAATTCCTTTGAGGGCAATGCCTTGGTGGCAAGTATTTGTTCTTTAGTGGTAGATTTAATTGATTCAAAGCCAGTTATGATAATTAAAAAAGTGATTCAAGTTAGTAGTCATACTTTGTCGTTGAAAACAGAAGTGAAGTAAGCTTACAATGAGTTGTTTTTTCTACATGAAACCTGTAGAAAAAGGCAGTTCCAAAAAGGGTAAAGATATTTGAGCAACAGTTATATCTCTCAAGTTTAGAGTCATTAAAGGTGATCGATTAATTAAGTAACAGTCAGTAGATAATTAAAAAATTAGTCTCACTACAGTTGTTTCTAAGTAAAGCAGAAATAACATCACTCAGTTCTTTTTTACCCTATATTCTCAAAATCTCCGTGAACTGTAAGATATAATATATATGACTAATAAAATGATCAATATAGAAAGTTGGTAAGTGCTCTTAAATTTTATCTCAGTAAACTTAAGATTCACTTTATAGTATGTTTTACCAATGTATATTCAGTTTGCATAAAATATATAGTCCTAAAAATAGCATCATTGAATCTAATCACTAGCTTCATGAATAAATATTTAAAGAACAGTTTTGTAAGACTCCAGTATTTGTAAAGTAACCTTGAATCTTCTCTTAGAGTTTCTGTCTTTCGTAGTACAGATATAATTTTTTTCAGCCAGTGTTTGACAAACTGACCAATATCTACCCACATTGAGCAGTATGTGCTTGTTATCCATTAATTCGTACATTTGCCTCTGGCTTCATCTTACTTTTCTACCTACATTTTCCCTTTGTCCACATTTCCTCATTTAAAAATGTTTTTGTATGCAATCTCTTAAGCCATCTTAAATTATTTTTAACCAAAATAGGTAAAGTGTAAATAAATAATTAGCTTATAAATAGTCATCATGTAATTACATATTTTCTGATTTTCTTGAACTTTTTATTTTTAGACATTTTCAAAATTAAATATATACAATGTTTCCTTAAATACCTATTATATTGGAATAATTTAAACATTTTAGTACATTTTCTTCTTCTATATTTGTCGAATATTCACACACACACACTCCGATAGTGTTTTGTATTAGATCAAAGTACTTAAACAAAGTTTTAGTTTTAGCCTAAACCTTTCATTTAAGAATCTTAGATACAAAAACCAAAGAAAACTTAGAGACATCACTTAAAAAAGGGATACAAACTTATAGAAACTTAGATATATCACTTAAAGAAATGATGAAGTATGTCCCACTTATAGGCATTTCTGACCTCTAATACATATTTACTTTAAGTTATTTTGAATGGATATGATATACATATCTTCACTTGTCTCGTTACCTTGTTAATTTTTGTCCTAAAATACAATTGTTCTTAGACATTTGAAAACAAGGTATGCAAATGTCAGATATGCTATAACTGAATGCTTTCATTTCTGAGAGTATGTACCCATAATAATGAAATTGGTAAAAAAAAGAAAAGAAAAGAAAAAAAAAAGACAGAAAGAAATAGGCAAGAGAGCTTAACTATCTTGTGCTGCTGAAACAGTTTTTTTTATTTACTTATCAAATATTTAGAAATTTTATATGAAAACTGTAAATAGACTCTGACAATTTGTCTGGTGTTTACTGGATGTTTTATCCTTTCTCGCCATCTTCAGACCAATAAACCTTCAGACTACAGAATCTCAGATTATCAATTTGCAAACATGTCATATACTAAAGTAGGTACAGATTCTAAAATCCTTTATCCACGTCAGGTAAGAGGTTGCTTGAAAAATGCAGACTGGGAAAATGTGAAAAGCAGCTTTTAGAAAATTTATCAACAATTCAGCAGCAAAATAGTATCATGTGTTCATTCCAGAATGTTTGTGGCAGAGAACAGACGTCTCCCGAAATCTCTGCATCTTACACAGCTGTAAAATAAATGGACTTGACCGATATGCTGATGAGTGAAAGAACCCTTGGGTCCATGAATGTGGACATTTATCCAGATAAGTAAAATACAACTTCCACTGATGTTACAAGTGTACAAGTTGCAGAAATGACTTTTAGTTATCATTAGACCCTTGCACATCTTTGAAACCTGTCACACCCTGTGTAAAACAAAACTACTACAGGAAAACTCCTCCGGCATTAAATCTGAGTTTACTTCAAGCTGCTATATGAAGTGAAAATCAATTAATTTTTGGTTAGTTTACTGCTGTGTGGAACAATCGACATTATTACAAAGTTTTACTGTAACAGCATCAAGACAAGTGTCCTAGCATGTGGTCACCAGATTCCTCTTGTCCCACACGCTTCTCCTCCTCACCCACTTAAACCGCAAGAGACAAGAAACACCCATGCAGAGGGATGCAAACAGTACGCCAGCAATGTGAAAACGGCTTTTTATTTCATTTCTATTACAGTTTGCTCTCAGAAATATTTTTAACTGCAACTTGAATCATAAAAATATGCCCCAAATTAGAAAGCCACCAATACGTTTTAAAAATTAAACAAAACTATATAAAAAACACTAATTATATCTCTTTATGTTTCTTTTTTCTCTCCTTATTTTTGCTCTTCAAACACTTTAAAAATAGAATTCCCTATGTTTAGCACCTGAATATTTTATAACAATAAGTATTTGTTTACATCTGTTTTCCAGAAGTAGAGAATATGATTCAGATTAGATTAAGGAATGCAAAATAACAGAAAGAGAATTAATTTTACATACCATTTATGAAAATTATACAAAAGCACAAATTCTATATGAAGAGATCTTACCATTGACCACATTTCTCCATAAAATACTGGTAGGATCAATTGAAAACTCTATTGAAATTGCTATGAAAAGATACTTCCTGTGAGTAGTACTTTCCTATCCAGCATTATCACATAAATGTACACGCATGCAAATTTATCATACCTAGAAGGAAACAAACTAAGAGAAAATTATCTGTCCATAAAGCTGGGGTTGACAAAGGAACTTACATTCCAGAAAAAAGATGAGATCAAAGAAAAAAATAAAAAATAAAATTGCTAGAAAGTCTCAGGAAATAAAAACAAATATAATTATTTCAGAATGTGGAACTTAATTCACATTATTATTAAACAGAACTCAATAGTCTTATGAAGAGATAATTAAGTTTAAACTTTCAATTTATTTATGGAAAGATTATTTAATAGGAAAAAAAAGTCCAAACAGTAACAAATAGAATTAGCACTCATGCTAATAAAAGTGTAGGGATTAAACAACTTAATCAGGCCCAATTGCAGGAATGAAGAAGGAATTACTTTTATGGCAGTATCTTCTAGAGCATTAGTGACAATGTGTGTTTATATTTTAATTCAAGAAAAGAGTGGAACAAGACCGTGAAGCAAAGCCATTCATTGAAATGTCTCCTCAAATTTTGCCATCATTGGAAGAGGTGCTCAGTAATAAATCGATAACCCAAACTATTCAAGAGTTTCAAATTTAACCAAACTCTTGGTACTTACTTGGCTGCTGTGTATTGAACCCACTTTAACAAAGCCTTCTTAGCATTTCCCTGGATCTTGGTGGCCACTTTGCGCTTACTCGGGGGGCTGGCAGTCTCCGAGCTGACCGTGCTGTCCACGGAGGACGTGCTGCTGGACAAGGACTGCAGCTGTGGCAGGTTGCTGGTCAACTCTTCGATCTGTACGTTCACAGTCGACAGAAATACAAGAATTATCTTTGTTCTTCCCTCAGATGTTTCACTTTTCCAACTAAAAATGGTTTATCTTAACACAGCTGGCAAAAAGTAAGCTCTTAAATGGCAGGACTGATGTTCTACTCTACTCTTTGTATGTCTCCCTGTATCTAAAACTTGTTAAATACAAGAACAAATAAGTAAAATCTAATAGTTATCTAAGCTCATAGAATGTACAACACCAAAAGTGACGCCCAATGTAAACTATGGACTTTGACAATGATGTGTCAATACAGGTTCATTAATTGTAACAAATATGCCGCTCTGAGGGGGCATTATGGGGAAGCTATGCGTGTGTAGGTGCAGGGGGTGTATGGGAAATCTCTGTACCGTCCACTCAATTTTGCTGTGAACTTAAACCTGCTCTAAAAAATAAAGTCAATTAAAAAAAAAAAAAAATCTAAGGGCTAGAGCTACAATTGTGAACAGAATGGCAAGTTAACTTCTCCCCCTAACATCTAATGGGAGCATAGAACTGGTCCTTTCCAGATAACAAAGATAAATTTTCTGAACTTCCTGTACCAACATTTCATCTTCACTGTGTTCTGCCCACTTTTCAGAGTGGGTGCCTTTGCCAGAGTTCTTTGGGGGAGTTTTATCTATAACACCTTTACAGGGAAGAAGAGGAAATTCTGCTTCCAAAAAACAATGTATCTGTGAAAGTCACATGCCTGCCAGCTTGAAGATCAACCCCAGAGGCATGACAAATGACAGAGCATCATTAAACATCTGCTATGACCTCCCTCCATGACATTATACAACTTAAAAGGGAACTGTAGCACAATACCTGGAAATATAAAATAATGGTCCACATCAGTCCAAGAACTATTGAGGGTCGGCCATCAGCGATATCGGTAGAGTTAATGTTGACTAATTTAATCTGTTTAAAAAGAAAAACTGTACTAGTAATGTACTAGAAAATTATAGCTTGTTTAAGTACGCAATAATGAGCACTTCATTAGACAGCAATAAAACTCGGTCATGCCTATATATTAACACACACAAGTAAGTAATGTGAGCCAGAAAAACAAACAGGCACATGGTTTCAGTGGAAATTTCAAGAGCATTCATTAGGTGCACACAATAAAAATTACTATCAAATGAATTTCAAAAACTTGTTTAAGTTGAAAAAACGTGGCATCATGCAAAGAATTACCAACAAAATGCCAGACAGGAAAAAAAAAAAAAAAGGGTCATTCTTTACATTTAGAAGTTGACTGGAACTTAAAAGAAGCTGTGATAAATAGTTTAAGAAGATGCACTTACTTTGAAGTTTGCTACCAAATAGCATGAAACTTATGTTCTCTTTTACCTATAAAAGTCAGGAGTTAAAGATTCTAAAATTTGTACTAACCGGTGATCCTCTGTACATGGACTGACATGAAAAACAAAGGGAGAAGATGATATACACACATAAATAGCCTTTCAAAATCAGCAGCGTTTGTTCAAAGGGAATAAAAATGTAGGTAGTAAATTTAGAGCATTATTTGAGGAATATATTTTAAAGACAAAGGAAAGGTAAGAAATAGTAAAATAGAAAGAGACGTTTAAGGTTCAGTTCCTTACTTTGGGGCACTGATAACTATAAAGTATTGAGGACACATATTAATCTGTCTACAATTGTTCCCAATTTTCATTTCAATGCCTTCGCAACT
>NW_006438644.1:179191-235315 GCF_000325575.1 Pteropus alecto | reverse complement strand
CAAGGACTGCAGCTGTGGCAGGGTGCTGGTCAACTCTTCGATCTGTACGTTCACAGTCGACAGAAATACAAGAATTATCTTTGTTCTTCCCTCAGATGTTTCACTTTTTCAACTAAAAATGGTTTATCTTAACACAGCTGGCAAAAAGTAAGCTCTTAAATGGCAGGACTGATGTTCTACTCTACTCTTTGTATGTCTCCCTGCATCTAAAACTTGTTAAATACAAGAACAAATAAGTAAAATCTAATAGTTATCTAAGCTCATAGAATGTACAACACCAAAAGTGACGCCCAATGTAAACTATGGACTTTGACAATGATGTGTCAATACAGGTTCATTAATTGTAACAAATATGCCGCTCTGAGGGGGCATTATGGGGAAGCTATGCGTGTGTAGGTGCAGGGGGTGTATGGGAAATCTCTGTACCGTCCACTCAATTTTGCTGTGAACTTAAACCTGCTCTAAAAAATAAAGTCAATTAAAAAAAAAAAAAAATCTAAGGGCTAGAGCTACAATTGTGAACGGAATGGCAAGTTAATTTCTCCCCCTAACATCTAATGGGAGCATAGAACTGCTCCCTTCCAAGATAACAAAGATAAATTTTCTGAACTTCCTGTACCAACATTTCATCTTCACTGTGTTCTGCCCACTTTTCAGAGTGGGTGCCTTTGCCAGAGTTCTTTGGGGGAGTTTTATCTATAACACCTTTACAGGGAAGAAGAGGAAATTCTGCTTCCAAAAAACAATGTATCTGTGAAAGTCACATGCCTGCCAGCTTGAAGATCAACCCCAGAGGCATGACAAATGACAGAGCATCATTAAACATCTGCTATGACCTCCCTCCATGACATTATACAACTTAAAAGGGAACTGTAGCACAATACCTGGAAATATAAAATAATGGTCCACATCAGTCCAAGAACTATTGAGGGTCGGCCATCAGCGATATCGGTAGAGTTAATGTTGACTAATTTAATCTGTTTAAAAAGAAAAACTGTACTAGTAATGTACTAGAAAATTATAGCTTGTTTAAGTACGCAATAATGAGCACTTCATTAGACAGCAATAAAACTCGGTCATGCCTATATATTAACACACACAAGTAAGTAATGTGAGCCAGAAAAACAAACAGGCACATGGTTTCAGTGGAAATTTCAAGAGCATTCATTAGGTGCACACAATAAAAATTACTATCAAATGAATTTCAAAAACTTGTTTAAGTTGAAAAAACGTGGCATCATGCAAAGAATTACCAACAAAATGCCAGACAGAAAAAAAAAAAAAAGGTCATTCTTTACATTTAGAAGTTGACTGGAACTTAAAAGAAATTGTGATAAATAGTTTAAGAAGATGCACTTACTTTGAAGTTTGCTACCAAATAGCATGAAACTTATGTTCTCTTTTACCTATAAAAGTCAGGAGTTAAAGATTCTAAAATTTGTACTAACCGGTGATCCTCTGTACATGGACTGACATGAAAAACAAAGGGAGAAGATGATATACACACATAAATAGCCTTTCAAAATCAGCAGCGTTTGTTCAAAGGGAATAAAAATGTAGGTAGTAAATTTAGAGCATTATTTGAGGAATATATTTTAAAGACAAAGGAAAGGTAAGAAATAGTAAAATAGAAAGAGACGTTTAAGGTTCAGTTCCTTACTTTGGGGCACTGATAACTATAAAGTATTGAGGACACATATTAATCTGTCTACAATTGTTCCCAATTTTCATTTCAATGCCTTCGCAACTATTAAAAAAGTTATTTCTAAGTCCAAGCAAAATCGATTTATCTTAGTCACTCTCGATAGAATACAATTAACTGCTCATCATCTTTCTCATAATCCCTAAACCAATACAAAAAAAAAAAATAAAGTATTCCTTAAACTTCTAGCTCAATAATTCTCAGCCATGATTTCATGAGATGTATTATTAATAATAATAAAGTTCAGAATTTATAAATGGTTAACTTTAATAAAAATTTATCAGATGCAAAAATCATCTCACAAATGCTTTATGCTTTAGTATTAGTTTAAATTTACTAGTTATACCTCAATAAAGATAGTGTAAAACTGGCACAAAAATCATTTGAAATAATTTGAAATAAAATCATTTGAAATAAATCCATGGGATTTTTGCCTCACTGGTAATGTTCATTCATCATGTTCCAAGACAAAAAAAAAATTAAGAAGTGCTATAGATTATAAGCTTATATGTCTACTTATTTTAAATTTAGCGCAGAGTAAGACATTTACAACATGTTTGTGAACAATAAAAGCATTGAATTTCTTTAACCTTTTATAACGGAACCTATTGCAGTCTTTATAATCATTCTGATTAGTTTCAAAACTTATCCAGAATATTCTCCACATCTATTTTAGTATCCATGGCTCACAAATTTAGAATATATCCCAATAACGATAAGATTACAGTTGGCCTTTTGTATCCTTGGGTTCCAGACCAGATGGAAAATACTCTAAAAAAAGTTACATTGTTGCCGACGTGTACTATGGTTGTGTATGATGGTTGTGTTTGCACTGAAAAGGTAGACTTTTATCTCTTGTCATTATTCCCTAAACAATACAGTGTGACAACTATTTATATAGCACTTACATTGTATTAGGTATTATAAGTAATCTAGAGATGATTTAAAGGATGCAGGAAGATGCGCAGAGGTTATACACAGATACTAGGCCATTTTATATGAGGGACTTGAGCATCCTTGGATTTCGTATTTGAAGGGTCCCAGAGCCAATCGCCCCGATACCGAGGGAGGCCGTAATGCATTTCGCAGAGGCCAGATTATTTCTCTTTCCTTGTATACTATTCTTTTTAAAAACGTGGCTGAATGTAAGTTGAATTTTCTACCGCAACCCACTGTACCATGAAGCTAACATATGCAGCTTATTATAGAACCTAATGATCTTTTGCTCAACTTGAGAAGAAAAATGTTTTTCAGAATTAATTTCTCTCTTTAAAAACTGTGTGCTCCACAATGGGTTTATGGAGCATAGGTTCCCACCTCCCACCTTCTCTCTCTTGCAGAATCCTGTTAAACTTACAATAACATCTTAATAGCATAGGAGGGTGGGTTGGGCAATAGAAAGACATCCAAAGAGACTGAAAAATTTTCCATAAAATCTGGGAAGGGGATGAAATCTAAGAGAATTGGTACAATCCTTTTGGCAAGATATATGGCAACACCTAACAAAACTACATGTACACTTACCTTTAGGTCCAACAATCGAAAGGAATTTACTCCCAAAATGCACTTGCAATAATATGAAAGTATATATGCACAGTTATTAACTGCATCATTATTTCTGTTGGAATAATATTAGAAATAACCTAAATGCTCATTCATAAGAGGGTTGTTAAATAAACTCTGGCACGTCCAGACAATAGAATATCATACAGCTGTGAAGATGAATGAGGATCTCCATGAACTGAGTTGGATGATTTTAAGACGTACCGTTAAATGAAAAAAGCAAAGTGAGAGAGTGTGTCGATAGTACGGTAAGTACGGTACTCTTCATGTAAGAAAGAAGGTGGCACGTGAAAATACACTGCTCCTCTGTGCAAAGGAAATACAGGCATGGTAAATGAGAAATGAGAGAGACCGATTACCTAGAAGTGTGAAGGGGAGTGAAACAGAAGGAAATGATAATGGAGCGATAAGAATGAGAATTAGAGTGGTACTTCTCTAAGTATAACTTTTATTCTTAGAATCATAGTAATATCTCATTCCCCAGCATATACATAAAAAAGTAATTAACTAGAATGTTTGGGGAGGGAGAAGGCGTTACTCAAATGGGATAGAACTCTATTACCTGAACTCTAAATGAATAACGTAATCACACTAAAAGTTTAGCATGGGAAAAACAGAAGTAACCTAAGCAAATTTGGAAAACAGTTTTTTGACTAAATATTGTAATGCTAAGGACCAAAAAAACGCACACAAATAAGGTTCTCCAGTTAGTAAATCTGTTTCTCATAAGGGCATGGGTTTCGATTCTGTAACTACTTCATGTGCATACCAGGGCTGAAAAATGAGTAAGTATATTGTAGATGAGAGCCAGGGTCTCACTGCAGGAGAGAGCAGAAACTAACAAGCATGGAACGTTAAAATAAACCTTGTGGTGTTAGATTGAAATCAGAAGTAGCGGCTCGAGCTAATGGTTTATACACACACACATAGCAGAAGCTATGGAGAAGGACAGAGAAAGACATCCAGGTTAGTAAACATATTTTCTAGATCTGCCTGTTGAGAGGACTCAGGAGCAATGAAACCTCAGTAGCAATGAGCATACTTAGCAATCAAATTTTGGCTTCTAATTGCCATTTGCCAGTAGAAGGAATAAGGCTTCCTTAGAGAAGTGGTTGATTTACAGGACTGGGGCAGGGAAAATACAAGACAAGCAGGAGACAGCCTGAAAGAACTCTTCATGGCCAAGCTAGAACGGTTCGAACGACAAAATGGTGGTAATAATAGTAGTATTCAATTATAACTATAGAATAAAATAAATATCCATGAGTCTATGCTGAACTAAGTAATCGAATGAATAAATGGGGAGAGAAAAGACATCTTTTCTTACAGAACAGTTCCCTTTAATACATGTAGAAGGAAATGAGGGAAATACAAAATCATCATTAGGCAAATGGCACATAAATTAATTACTGAAGGCAATCAATGCTAAAATCAGGGAGCAAAGTTTGAGGAAAAGCAGAATGTTAGCATGATCTCAATGATCTCATCTAAGCTGTTTCTCAATTATAAAAGGAAAATAAGAATTTTACCATTAAAAATAAAAAACAGCAGATGACCTTACAAGTGACCAAACTTAACATCACCAGCAATAAGATATGTCCGTATCCTATATCCACTAATATCCTATATCCACTAATATGATGCACGCGGAATGCGACATCACTTCCTTGGAATTCTTGCCAAATGTGTATAACCTTGATCTAATCATGAGATGTCCTCATACAAACCCAACTCGAAAGATGCTCTCCAAAATAGCTGAGCGGCAGTTATCAAAAGTGTCAAAGTTATGAAAGACAAGGAAAGAATGAGGAACCATCACAGAGCCGAAGGAACAGAGCAGCCACAACGATCAAATGCAAGGTGTGTTACTGCTTGCTCCCCGGGACAGAAACAAGACACTGAAGGAAAACTGATGAAATTAGACAAATGTCTATTCTTTAGTTAACAGTAACATACCGATGCTAACTTCCACATTTTGGGAATGACACTCTCCATACGTATACATGCTATGTGTAAATTCTTAACATGAGACGAAACTGGCTCGTGAAACATAGATGTGAAATCTCTGCCCTTTTTGCCACTTTTCTGTAAGTCTAACAATAATAATGATAATATTGCATGTGTATGCTGCACAGATTACGTGCAGGGTTTTTCTCCACAGACAATATCGAAACCGTTGGCATGCCCACACCTCCTTCTTGAAGTGTTTTAGTTTCTCTCACCTTTCTTCCTTCAAGGAACTTGAGTGCCGTGCCGATGTTAGCCACGGCGTGGATGCGCTTCATACGGCGTCCCTGTTCACAAGGCTGCAGGAGGAGAACAGGAATAGGCCAAATGCACACATTAAAAAGATAGTTATTAAATCTATTTATATGTATTAAAATATACTTGAAGAATATTCAAGAACCACCAGCATAACTCAATTTCTATAAAGGTCAGCCTATGCACAAAAGAGCATTATCCATACAGGACCACATATGGGTATTAATTCACTCAATACAGGCATCCATTCTCAGCTTATCTGTTAATGCCTTTGCCTTTCTGGTTTCTGTAGGTCTTAGAGCAGAAATTTACAAAATTCCTACGTTTTCTATTGAAACTGGCAATATTTATATGAAAAGTACTCTTGCTGTATGTGTGAGGGCAAGGGGTCTATGAAAAATCTCTGTACTTTTCTCTGAATTTTGATGTAAACCTAAAAGTGCTCTAAAAAATAAAGTCTTTAAAAAAGTATTCTTCTCGTTTTATATCCCACATATGAGTGAAATCATATGGTTCTCTACTTCTGTCTGACTTACTTCGACATACTATTGAATGGTACGCTTGAAACCTATATAATTTTATTAACCAACGTCGTCCCAATAAATTTAATTTAAAAAAAGGAGATTTAAAGAAGAAAAGAATGGACTCTTGGTCACTCACCATTATTTTTTTTTTTCGGTTAAAGTAGCATGAGGGGTTATTGACAGTATTAGGAACATCACTCCGTTTGGATGACCAAAATACTTAGAGCACATGAGCCAAGGTTAAAAAATGGGATTCTGAGAATAAAAATGTTATTGACACAATGGTATATTCTGGTTGCCTATGTTTGAGTTAATAAAATGTATTGTGTGCTTTCTACGTGTCACGATGTTAATTTTAAAACTCAAAACAATTTCAGTGAAATAGATAGCATTAGTCTCCTTTACACCTACAGGAACCGAATGCATAATTGAGGCAATTTCTCCACAGTTGCATAACTGAGTTCTCTGTGACACTAAACATTCTCCCACTGAAATTTCAAACTGAGTACCTTTTATTTTCCAATCAATAGTGTATCAGGTAATAATTTTCATGATATGATTTTAAACAAATATTTAAATAAAAAAGGTACTTTTTAAATTTTTTTGATTTCTATTTATTCTTAATTCGAGAACCTCCTTCTACTTGACATCACTGGTCCATGCATGGCCCACTCACTTAGTTATTTAATTAAGTATCTTCTATAATGTAAAAAGCACCTACGAATCTGCCAGGTAAAACAAAGCCAGGACACAGAAATTAAGTATGAAAGCCACACCCCTCAATATCACCAGCATTCACCCATCCACCTGCCTTCCCACATCCATGGCAATCATCATGCAAATCCAGTCCAACGCTTTCCTTTTCATATGAATTCATTTTATTTATATGCATTCTTTAAAATAACATTTATTTTGGTTGTTAGCTTTACATAAAGGATATCACTGTGTTACTCTTTTGAGACTGAATTTTTTCCACATAATATTTGGTTCCTAAGATTCACCCAGGTTGTTGCCTGTCACGTGTTTCCTTCATTTTGACAGCTATATTCTGTGACATCTATCTGCTCTCCATTTGATGTGAATCTGGGTTATTTTCTGGCTATGTTGACCGTGATCTATGCTGACAGATCCCTCTTGCACATCCAACCTTTGGTACAAGGATAAAGAGTCCCTCCTGGATGCAAAGCTAAGAGCGGAATTGCCGCGTCAGAGGCAATGTGGCTTTTGAACTTCTAAAGTAATGCCAAACTCTTCCAAAGTGCTTGCACTACATTTCACTCTTTTCAGCAATACGATTATAACTCCACCGATGAATATCCTAACATTCGATTTCGACAGACGTTGAATCTTTTTTTTCAGTTGAATGAGTAACATGGTCTTTCACTGCGGTCTTTCTTTGCGTTTCCCTGATAATGACGTGACTGTCTCTTCCTCTGTTCTCTAGCAACGTCTGTCCCTTTTGTAAAATGATTTTTCACATCTCTTGCCCAGGTTTCTCTTTGGGTTGTTTGTCTTCATTGTTGTGAAGATGTATTTTATATATTCTTGATATAATCTTTTCTTAATCCTTTCACAACGTGTATTGTGAATATCTTCGGCCAATTTTTAATTTCTTTATTCGCTTTCTTTAAAGGTTTTTGATTTAAAAACATTTCTAATTTTAGTATTAGTCAAGTGTAGCAATCTTTTACAGTCAATGTTTTGTGTCTTATTATTTTTCCCTATCCCGATGTCTCAGAGATATTCACCTATATATTTCTCTAAGAGATTAAAGTGTTCTTGCCACTCTAAATATGTGATTGATTATTAATAAAGTCACTTGGTGAACGAACAAGGGTCTTTGATGCTCCAGATTTCCTAAGTGCCAACTGTTCACTGTTGACTCATCTTGAAGGTAAAGTGTCAAAGAATTTGAAAAATACTGTACAGAAGGTTAAAATGGATAAGAAGCTTCTCTGCACTCCTTAAACTCTATTAATATTGCTTCTATTATTTCTAATTTTTCAATAGCAATTCTTCATATTCTTAAAAAATCTTAAGTATAACATTAAATTTAGTGTTCCTATGTTTACGTGCGATTTAAAACATATAATCACTGGTTGATTTAAAGAGTAAACACTCCACAAATAATATCCAAGGGATGTAGAAGAATCCAAGAATAATAATTTAAAAACTTAAAAACTCCTGAGGGCCATAAATAAAAATAATAGACGAGAGAGTGATGATAGGCTATTAGAGGGACCAGAATATTGAGAGCCTACCTCCTCCCCCTGAGTTGCTGGTGGCAAAAGGAGTACAAAGCCATTTGGCCACATTTCCCAGAAGATCACAGTCAGAGCCAGAGTCCTGGGCTATGTGAACGGCGATGTTAAGTCTTATGTTCTTAATAGCATCCCGCTTATGAGATAATTATAGATTCCCTGAGCAGTGTTCATGGTCCCATGGGAAATGTTCTTGCCCACATCCTCCCTTTGAAAGCTCTAGGAGAATGCCTAGGACCCACATTCTTCTAAATGATGCTTTTCACCTCTTAATGTGGTCCTGAATCATAATGTTTACATGTTCAAATTTTAAAGAAACATCCCCAAGGTTTATTTATCATTTCAGAGTAATTCATTTATGTAATTCAGGATCTTGAAGGGCTCGATAGAAATAAATAGTATAGGTTCGATCAGAAAGCGTCCTTCTGTGTCTCAGTTTCTCTTCCTGTTCAAGGAGAATGCTGAGATGCCTTCTGAAACTGAGCTGAGCTGCAAGATCCTATCATTCTAAGTCCGAGCAAGTAGGGCACTTAAACAGAAGTAGGATTCTGATGTCAAAATAATATACTTCTTCTAGAATCATTTAGCTTGGCAGTTAAATGCCTGTGAAGGTTTCTGCATACTGTTAGCCAAGTACAATAGCAGAATTGTATTGACACTTAGAATAATACACTTCTTAAATATATGCGTTTGAATTGGTTCCTTCAACTTTTAATGAAATAGCTTAATTCAGGAGGATAAATGAAGATGATCAATAATCTGGGGATTTTACATTTCAGTTAAATAACTCCTACATCCTAAGGCTCATATGGGTCTTGTTTGGTTTCCCCCAAAGCAGAGCCTGAGACAAGGACTTGGGTACATGTAATTGATTGGGGAGATGATCCCAGGTAGCAAGAATGAGGATGCGTGGGGACTGAAACAGGGGGCAGGTGCCAATAAAGGATGTGCTGTTGAAGGTCTCCACTGTGGGCAACTGGGGCTCACAGGATGCTCCGTGAGATGTGTAAAATACGCCTTAGAATTGACCCTCCTTGCAAATGCCATACTGGAGCATTTATTCTTGGATTCCCGCCTCCACTGGTTGAAGGTCCTTTGAGACCATTAACTCTTCTGCAGTTGAGGGCTGCCTTCTGCAGTTTGTGGCTTTGATAAACCCTGAGGACAGAATCCCAGAGCTTCCTACCAGTGCTTGAGTGGAGAGGCTGTTAGGGTACAGAGGTATGTCCACCACTGCTGTGGCTGAAAGCAGACGGGAGCTGAGGTGACATCTGGGGCACAGACAGCACCTGCTACCTTGTGAATCAGATTAGGTAAATGACTTAATACATTATTACCAGTTTGTATTTTTTAACAAACAGCATTTTTACAAAAGCAATTTTGAGGGTTTCCTGCCCAAAATTAATTGGAAATTTACATTCAGGCAAAAACATATTTTTCAAAAACTAAATTATCCAAGTAATATAACTCTTGTCAAGATAAAAGAGGTAAAGAATAAATAAATACCCTCAATTTTGAACCCTGTGTCTAGCGTGCTATTCAACACCCTGAAGACTATTTCCTGAGCTCCATTTTCTAATTATGGTAAACATCATTTATAAATAGTTTATGTTTGCAAACTACTTACTTCTCTACCACTCTGAAATGAAAAAAAAAAAAAAGCCAGAAAAAAATAAATAGTTTATTATTTGAGTAATGTAGAAAATAGATTTTACAGCTCACTGTCAGTGTTTTTCTTTTTTACTCTGCTGGTTCCATTGTGCATAAAAACAAATGATTCTGAACATGCCGTTCCCGTTACAAATGATTGGTGATGGAGGATGTCCACAAGCATATTAAAAAAAAATGCCATGGGGACTTCAGGCTTAGTTTTCAACAGACAACTACATAAATACACAGGAAGGACCAATGATACTTTCTAAATGAAAAACAAACACTTAAAGTGAGGCAGATGTTAGTTTGCAGCTAGCTTCCTGGGTACCATACACATGTAATAATAATTAACCATGATTGATTATTGAGGAAGTTCTCTGCTCTTCCTTCCAAGTTTGCTGCTACTACATCCAATGTTCAAATCTACTAAAGGTGTGTGTGCAGGACCAAGAAAGGAAATGTATTCCTTGCTCGCAGAAGTGACCCACAGACTAGTGTTTCCGGCGTTTTACTGACTACAAAAGAGAACTTTCTTTTATATGGGCAGAGCTCTGTATGCTCCCAACTCCACAACTGCCAATTCCAAATAGGAAAGTTTGACAAGCCTGATCACAGAAAAGTTCTTACCAGTTTCTGCCCGGATAGGACCTCCAGGAGAGCAAGCAGTTTTACACCATCTTTCATGTCTTCGAAAAGATCTTCTACCACCATTGGGGGTTTCCGCTATAAAATAAAAAAATGAATAAATGTAAAATCTGCTTTTCTCTCTCCCAGTCATATCTCTGCTACTCACTGTGGTGAAATCTGTAGGAGAAATTTCTAAAACACTCAAATGATTTATTTTGGATATGATTGGCAATTATCTTTTGATAGCTGTAAGGAGAAAAACGATCCTTTGAAGAAAGAATGTTCAAAAACCTCAGGAGACTTGATGCTTAGGCTTTCACAAATACACACCAGCATCTTTCGAGAAAGGGATTTTTGATAAGGGTGGGATGGCATGAGATAAGGGAAGGGGGAAAAGGGCACTAGCAATGTAGAAGTTAAAAGAGGCATTAAAGCAGGACCTACGAAGGGAGCAGGAGGTGCCCCAGATAAACTGGCTCGATCTCCCAACTTCCCTCTGAGTGAGCATATTACATCAGCTTAGCCAGGTGCCACCCAAGGTAACCTCCTTAGCTCAGCGACCTGCTGCAGAAGCATTGTTAGCATAGCCAAGGGCACAGATTTCATCTCCTGTGGGTTAGCTGGCTATGTTCCGTCTCGTGCGGCCTGGCAAATCCAGCAACACTTCTCTCACAGTGTGACGCTGAAGCCACAGGATGATAAGCACAAGAGTACAATCTGATCAGTGCAAATCTATTCCCGCTACTGTGAAAATCGGTCAAAGCCCATTTTCAATTCATGGAGGGTCTGTTATCTTTTATAAAATAGTTAATATACTGAGGTTCACCAAACCTTGAATTAAGTTCAATCTTGGTTCAGAAGAAAGCAAAGTGATAACGCTAATGGTTAATGGAAGGTAGGTGTCCTCAGATTACTCACAGAATAAGAACTTTTTTCTATGTATCACCCTCTATGGGTTCAATCTCTATAGTTTTCTGATTCTAAAAACATGTTAAAGGCTTGATGCTGAATTCCTAACTTTCAACTGTTTTTCTTTAAAAAAAAAAATTCTATGTAGAGATATTTAATCACCAGATGTTTTATTGAAATGATTTTTTTCTTTACCCACTGATATGATGCATTTATATTTTTCTTAAGACTGCATGAATTATAGTCTCTGACTGGTACAAGTCTAATTTTAAATGCATTTTTCTCTCTTTATAAAATGAACAGCTGAATATACTTGTTCTCATGCTGTGAAATATATGTTCAAAAATAACAGTTTTCATTTGTAATCATTCTCTTTTAAATTCCACTGTTGACATTGCTTATTTACATAGCAAAAATATAATAGTGACTTTATATTTTAAGTGTATAAATAAAATTATTCAGAATAAAATGAGCCATTACAATGAAAACTATTTGGTGCGATAAAAATCAAAATTATTGTATGAGATGTAATAATCATGAAAAATATGTTCTGTTTATTATTGCAAGTGTCCATTTGTATCTTATAATTTAAATACAGTGGAAAAGTGCATAAATATGTGACATATTCAGTGAACAAACACAAACACGGTTCTTCATATATTGTGTTAATCTGAAAATATGTTAAGTATTAAACAAAGCAGGGAATTTTCATGAAATAATAAATATTCCAAGAAATTTGACACCAAAAAAAATTATAAATTGTATCCATACGTCCATTTTGCCTTTAAACATGCAGTTCTCTGCCGCTGTGAAGAACATTTTCTCGAGACCTCATTTCTACCTGTCCTGTTTCTCCTTTTCTATCTCCACAGGTCCTCATCCTGTTTCCTTCCGCTCCAGCTGCTCCTACACAATGCTCCTGGCAGTGGCCTTCATGGAAGCAGGGACTGCTGAGCAGGTCAGTGGCCCACTAGTCTCTCTGCGTTGGGCATTGGTGGCACCATCATCTCCTTAATCTGTCCCTCCTCTCTGTACCCCTTTGATCAGCCTGCTTTGGTTTACAGGCCTCTTTTCCTTCTCTCTCTCCTTTCTTCCTAACCGTGGCCATTCAGCAAACTCAATCATGACTCCTGTTCTTTATGAAATTTTGTCTGGATAGACACGACTCTTGGATGCCGTGTTGTTTCCTAAAAACTGTTGAGCACATGGCAGGCACTCAGTGTGTACTGTTGGTTGGTTGACTGACTGAATGAATAAATGAATGAATGCAGTTTTCTCAAAAAACTATGCCCATCTTATTGGACCTTTAAATGTGGTATATATAGTATGGGCAAAGAAAAATGGCCAGATTCTAAACAATCACAGACTACAACACAACACAGACATAGAAGTGTCTTGTTTCTGAATGTCTTGTTCACAGTAGAAATTCATTAAATGCTTGTTGAAGGAATGAATGATTTTTCTTTTAGTCTTGCATGGAAAAGGAGAGTAGATGGTTTTTATTTGAACACAGATACCCAGAATACCTTCGCTTTCTTCTTTTCCCCTTAGCAAATTTCTGATCAGTTTTAATCACTCAGTTCATATGTAATCTTTTTCAGTTACTCAGCTAGAATTAACTACTTCTTCTGTCCTAAGTACAGTGTTTGGATCACAAAGAATACATTCTTTTACAGGTAGTTATCTACAAATGTGTGTTCCCAGGAACTCAAATCGTGGGGCTTCTTGAGCACAAGGAAAAAGATGGATGTATGTTTATACTGTTAGTACCAGGTGCAGTGGTTAGCACTAGTTGTCAATAAATATGTAGTAACTGAGACACACTCAACAGGGCTATTTACAAATATCTTTCAGAATCTTAGGGAGATATGCAAAAACAAGATCGTGATGCAAAATTTTCTCTTTTTAGAGGAAATTTGAGTTGCTTCTGAAAAATTTTCTGCCTGTGTCATCCTATGTACAACATAGAGATGCAGGCTGATGGCTATTAATACACAAAATAGAAATTGGGAGAAAATATTTCTCTTTGAAATAATGTTTTTGTCCACTTAATTTGTCATAAACAGGTATTATATTTCCAACACACTGAATTATAAGACTTAGCATTATATAATCAATTCTTTATTTAACACTTCAACCAATAAAAGAGAGAGAAAATAAGCCTCTGGTCAACTTACTGCAAAGAGCTTACAAAATAAATACTAGAGAATGACTTTTATATTTCTACTAGCTCTATCCAATTACACACAATGTAAATATTGTGCAAAACCAACAAAACATCTTCATTTATCAAAAATTACACCAGAATAAAAAGTCCTAGTAATAACTGGACAAGTATTGCTATCCCATTTTGCATAAAGCATTGTTTATATACAGCAAATAATAAACCAGAAAAGACCTTTTCTATTGAGACTGCATCACACTTATTTTCAGAGCATCGTGTTAATAGAAAACCTTTCAGCGAAAATGTCTCTCCTGTCATATATATAAATACTACTGGCACCAATATGAAGAGTTAGAAAGGAAGGTAATTTATTGGAGCCTGACTTAATGGAAAATAAAGATAATGTGGTTTTGTTGCACACCAATTTGCAGTTCCAGGCACTAAAGAGAAATCTATAAGGCACTTTTCAAAGCCACAATTATTTTTTTTTATTATTATTAAGGTAAAATTATAACAAGCTCTTTTTTTTGTATAGTATTTGATAAGATTATATTCTCTTCGGCCCTGTCAGTCACATTTAGATATTCTACAGATATTCATGCTGATTCTGAGGAGGTCTGAAGAATGGAACTAACTTCCCGATTGAGAGGAGAGGGAGATGAAGATGAGAGAGAAGACGAAGAGACAGATACTTCACTTCTGTGGCTACTCCCTTCCATGAGCTCTCCTCAAACTAGGTTTACACACGAAATGCCTGGTTTCTAAGTCTTCTAGAAACACAGGGAACATGCACACACCTCTGTGCCTGGCTATATCCTTAGTAGTTAACTCATGAGTGAGGAAGATGTCACAGAGGGCTTTTCTTTTTTTCTCTTCTCCCTTTAATTTTTGCTATGTAGCCCCTTTCATGATTTGTAATGAGATTCCTTCCCTTCTTTTAGGACTTAAAAGAGATCAAATGTTCCTCCTTGAACCTTATGAACTATGAGAATGCACAGGTATCTTTGACATAATTTTTACTATTTCTTGTATTTTGGGAAAATAATCTATTCTCTAACATTGTGTGTGTGTGTGTGTGTGCGTGTGTGGTTTGTGTCACTTTATCAGTGTATGAGCACCAGTACATACTTATCCCTTTTAGGACTTAAAAGAGATCAAATGTTCCTCCTTGAACCTTATGAACTATGAGAATGCACAGGTATCTTTGACATAATTTTTACTATTTCTTGTATTTTGGGAAAATAATCTATTCTCTAACATTGTGTGTGTGTGTGTGTGTGTGTGTGTAGCTTGTGTCACTTTATCAGTCTATGAGCACCAGTACATACTTATCCCCCATCTATTTTCATATTTTTATTCATAAAGAGATGGCCATGTTTGGTAAGACATATGTTGATTTGATGCCCTTAGAAACAATTATATTACTTAAGGGGAATGGATTAAGACAATAATTTTGATGGAAAAAAGATATCGGATATAACTATTTGGCATGAAATAAAAATTTAAGGAATTCTCACACTTAAAAATTATATGTGCAATAAAAATGTTGGTACATAAAGTAAATATGACTGTCACTATTATAGACTATGTATATAAATTCCAGTATTTACTAGATGTTTCTATGGCTTAGATACTTATAAATTCTCACTTAGTAGACATTTTAGCTGGGATAAAAGAGGGAAGGAAAAAAAGAGAAAAAGAAGAATGAATAACGTGTCGTTGAACATCTCACTATGCCAAGCACTATGCTGAGGGCTTGTGTGTGTTATTTCTTTTCATATTCATAACCACTGCATATGGGAGTATCAACCCCTCTTTAAAAGCAAGGAATCTGAATCTCAGAGAGGTTAAACCATTGGCCTAGGTCACATCTCTAGTAAGTGAATCGTTTTGAGCCCGGGTTTATTATAATTCTAGCCATCTTGTTAGATAAGGAAGCTTACTATGAAAATTAACATTAATTTTTTTTTCTGAATAAGACACAAACCTATAAATGTGATTTTTATTTAATATTAATATAAAAAGTATTAACCTGAAGTGCCAAGTGTACAATTCTACTTATTATAATTTGAGCCATCTTGTTAGACAAGGAAGCTTACTATGAAAATTAACATTAATTTTTTTTTCTGAATAAGACACAAACCTATAAATGTGATTTTTATTTAATATTAATATAAAAAGTAATCACCTGAAGTGCCAAGTGTACAATTCTACTAAAAACAAAAAATTTATTAACAAATAGAGATGTCCTGTGTATAAATACATATAGGCATAGACACAAGTCAGCCCAGCTCACATTATGTCCCTTATTGGTCATGTTTGTTACACCTCTATCCTTTGGTCCATGAGCAACCTGAGCTGGGCCCATCACATTCTCTGCTTAGATCCAGAAGGTAGCTGAAGCCAAGTTGTCACATGACAATGACCTAAGGACAGTGTCATTAGGTCCTGCAGCTGAGCCCCCAAGAGGCCCTCTGACTTTGTCTTTCTCAACACTGGGTTAGTCAGTGCATCAAGGTTCCCCAAGATCATCTTCAGCTCTACGACGCGCTAGAAGGACTAATATCACTCAGAGAAACTGCGATACTCATTGTTACATCACAGTGAAAGGACATAGAATAAAATCTGCAAAGGTAAAAGGAACACAGAGCGAAGTTCAGGAGAAACCCTGGATGAGCTTCCAGGGGACAGTGATCTGTCCCCTCTCAGCAGAACTGCATAGGGACATGCTTCATTTTCCCAGCAATGGTGTGTCATGCCGCATGTAAAGTGTTGCCCAGCCCTGCCCTGTCCCTGCTAGCTCAGCGAAAGCAGGTGTTCACTATAGGACACATTGCTGAGATAAACTGATGTTATCAAAATGTTACAACAGGGCCCAAGGCCTCAGGCACACAAACGCTCCTACCATGCAGAATATTCCAAGTGCTCAGAGGTTATTTCCCGGGAGCCTGTCAAGGGCAATTCCTAAAGACAAGTCTTTACTTGGAATACACAGGGTTTGAGCGACCCAGGCCCACTCAATTAACCCTTCCCTGCCCAGCCGGTGGGTCCTATCTTATCGTGAGGCACTCAATATTTTTAAATATTCCACTTGATTAAATCATCTAAAGTCAGTCTCTTTCACTTGCAACAAATAAAGCACAGTTGATAAATGTGTTTATTTTGTGATTATTATGTAAACACTGTTTTTTATGATATTTCAGAAAAAGTTTAATTGTATACTTAGTAACACATTTTTTTTAATCTTTAAATTTTTGAAATGAAATTTATTGGGGTGACATTGGTTCATAAAATTATATAGGTTTCAAGTGTACAATTCTATAATACATCGTCTGAATAACACATTGCGTGTTCACCACCCGAAGTCAAATCTTTTGTCACCATACATTTGACCCCGTTTCCCATATTCATATTCATCTCTCCAGCCCTTTCCCTCTGCTGATCACTAAACTGTTCTCTGTGTCTTTGAGTTTTTGTTTGTTTGTGTTGCTCGATAGTTGCTTTTAGTTTTATGTCCTGTTGAGTGTAACAATTTACATTTCAGTGCCTTCCTACTCTGTGAGAAGATTCATGTAAGTAACCAAATGTAAATTTATTCTTTATTAATTAGAGCGTGCATCTTCACGAGAACCTGATTGTATTTCATGTGAGAAAATGTTTTATAACCTTTTGGCCAAATGATATTGGTAAATGAAAGTGGAAACAGCTTAGTGTTATTGATAAACAAACAGATACACATGCATTTTTTAAATTAAATAAGTAAATAAATAAAATGGTGAGCCATTTTGCATGGATAAGTGTATACCTATATATTCAAAATTATAAAAATGTTAATGGACTAAAAATAGTTTTATCATTTTTAACTTTGCATTAAAAAGGCAATCATGCGCTCATCAATTAAAATGAAAGAAGCTTTGGGTGGTTAGATTAAAATCAGTAATGTAGAGGAGTACAAACCTATACTGAAACATTACTGGCATATCATCACTTTATCAGCAGATATCTACACATCTGCTAAGTAATAAGATGCTTATTACTAAGAGTATCTTAGTAATAAGTATCACGCAGCTATCAAGGAGATTTATAGCATGAAAGATTCACAAAGGAAAGAACAAAATCACCTATCTCATTCCAGGACCAACCCAGGCCCTCGCTTACCATGAATACTTTCAGTCTCAGAACAACTGGGCAGTCTCTTACTAAATGCTTTTTCCTCTTGGAGAAAAAACCCTATAGCATTTTACTTTGAAATATTAAACACATATCCTAGAGTTTAAAGTTCGTGATCGCTAGATTTCTTAGTGACACCAGTAAAACCAGACTAGAAAAGGTCTAAAGGAACAGCACATGGCACAGATCACTCTACTCCACTTGATACCTACACATACTTTTGAGCACCATCATGCTTGCTGAACATGACACATGCTCGTAGCCTGAGATATTATCAAACGGTGTTTAAAGCAGTCCTAAGGCAAGGGTTGGCTCTCAGGGTGTATTCTGTGCAATTCGAAACTTCTGCACACATGATGGTCATCGCTTCTAGAACCAGAGCAACCATGACCTCCGATTCATATAACTTTTAGGTAGGAACTACCTGAGACAGTGCATGGAGACAGACCCATGCCTGGACCAGTCTAGAACGTTCGCCTGCTCTGATGCTTATCCGATGGGTGGAAGCAACAAGCTAAACAACAGGAACAGAGAAGAGCAGGAAGGGAAGAGGGGTTGAGCAGCAGATGTGCAGCAAGTTGCCTCCCCAAAGGCTGGCAAAGAGCCCACTGCACTAAAAGGTCTAAAAATGCCAAAATAGCCTTAAACAGACTGGAAAAGTCATGATGCTAACCACTGACGGTAGCCAAATAAAATTAATTCAATGTCTATAATGCTTTTTTCATTTTACTCAGAAAATCTAATTAGATTTCCCAATATTTCCAGTAACAAGCTGAAGCAACTTAAAAATTTCATGTGTAATTTGTTTTTCTCACTCTGTAAAAGCAGTATTGTGACTCTTTTCCACCTCTACTTGGCAAAAGTGAGAAGAGCATTCCCATTCTTTTTTGTTTCCTATGACAGTGAGCATAATCATTTCCACTTCCTAAATCACTTAATTCAATTCCGAACAAATATCCCAAAGGCAATAACCACCCTCCAGCCCAACTTTAAATCCGCTTGGAAAACTGTTCTTAATAATTTTCACATGTACTAAAATTCTTTCCACTATGTAGTATGCATAAAAGAAGCATATTCCTCAAGTTATTTGTTTTATTCAGTACAGAGTTGGGGTTATCTTTTACCCCTCTCTTTTGCTCATACCTCATAGCTGATTCATCGACAAATCTCGTTGGCTTTATTTTCGATCTCATTCAGTATCTAACCACTTGTCACCACCTCTACTGTTCTACGTCAGTTCAAGACATATGTCTTTTGCCCGGATGACTTCAACGACCTTCTCATCTACCTCCTTTCTTCTGCCCTGGACCCTCCTCAGTCTGCCCTTCACATAAAACCTTATTCACCTTCTCTACTGTCCATCTCCCTCACTAGGACATAAGTGCCACGATACAGGGATTATTTTTTCTATTTTGTTCACTGCTACATTCTCAGTACCCAGAATATTGCTGCATATACAAACAGCATGTTAAAATATTTATTGAATGAATGCACAAATAAAAAGTGTTTCTAAAGTAAGGGAATTTGACAAATATTATTGAAATGTTTAATAACCTCCATAAACTTTGCAGATCTATACCTATGTTATCAATGCATTCTATTGATAAATTAATATATATGCTTTTCATTTTGAAATGATTGTCTTTTGTAATCTTTTAGCTACACATTTGGAAATAACTAATGTATCGGGATGCTTAGGACTGTCAAACTAAAGCACTGTTAGAAAAACAACTAAAAGAATGACTTCTGGGGTGAATTATTACATTTACCTTTTCCTCTTTGCTTCTTTTTCTCATCTTAATTCATTAATATTTCCACCAAACTATGGACAGGAAACAGATGGGGGTAAAATTTAATTCTGAAAGTGTTTCATGGTTATCTTTTAGCACTGTTGGTGGAAAGACAACTGAAGAACAAAGCAGCCCCCGAAGTGATATTTTAGGACTATTAAAATGTCAATCGAAGTCATTATTAAAATGAATTACTTAAAAAAACATGGAAAATTAGCAGCATCCCTTTTAAAGAAGTGTATGACTCTAACTTGGTATTAAAATGTGCCCTGATTGGAAACTATTATGGATTGAATTGTGTCCCCTCCCCAAGATATGTGCAAGTTTTGACCCTCAGAATGTGATTTTGTTTGGAAGTAGAATCTTCGGAGAGGTAACTGAGTTAAAATGAGGTCATCAGGATGGGTCCTAACCCCATATGCCTACTGTCTTTATATAAGAGGGAAATATGAACATGGGTACAGACAGACACAGAGGCAGGGATTGGACTAACGCAGCTGCAAACCGAGGCATATCAAGTGATGCAGGCCATTGACCAGAAGCTAAGATGAAGCACAGAAGGCTTCTTGGAGTCTCAAGCTTTGAGAACTGTGAGATAATAAATTTCTCATTTTAAGCCACCCAGTACGTAATACTCTGTATGGCAGCCTTAGCAAACTAATACAGAATATAACTAATGTTTTAGGATGATTTCTTTTTAAGTTCTTCTAAAAAGTGAGGAAATGCTCATATCATGCCTGAGGTCATCTCAAAGTTACAATACTTAATATATTCAGTTCCTGCCCTTACTAGCCCCAGAGATCTAAGGCTAGCAGAAAGAAGGGACTGTTTGTTGCATATTGAGACATACCATTTATAGAAACACTAAACAATGGCTATTTGAGACCTATTTCTCCCTGTAAAGGACTTATTGCCAAACTATATTTATTTTATAGCCAAATATCATAAAGATTAAATCAAGAGTATTTAAATACAAATATAACATTCTTTTTCATTTGACAGAATGAGAGAAAATGGGGCACTACAAGCCTTTGATAACACAATATAACTGATGTTTATGTCAAGATTACACTCTTTTTCTAATTAAAAATCCTAATTTCTTACAGAAGTTTTTTGGAAAACACATCTTTAAATTGTCTCCTTTGGGGGCCATGGTGACTTCATATAATAACAATAGCTAACAGGTCTTGCATAAAATTTAAGAATTTGCTAAGATAAATACATTGTAAAATGTTAAAGAACTAACATCTTTTTAAGTGTCACTTTTAAAAATATTTATTCTCACATAAATTCTTTACTCAAAAATACAGACTATCCTGTTAGACCTTAAAAAAAAAAATGTAGTTATTAGGTGGGAATCCTCTCAAATCCAAGTCCATCCCTCCTCTGTCTTCCTCTCTACCCCACCCCAAATTTAGGCACATCCACACCCCTCTTTCCTATCCCCACTCTGGTCTCAGAGAAGGAGAGAAGTCTTTCTTCTGGTACAGACCTACACTCCAACTGTGCTCTTCATTTCTCTCTCACCATCTCCTCATGAGCTTCATGTCTTCAAAATAACCTTCTTTGCCTTCTTTTTTACTCTCATCCTCTCTACTAGTTCTTGATCATTTCCTTCAATACAGACATACACTTAAAACTACCCTTCATGAAAACAGCCCTTACCAGATCTTATGTTCTGTCTCATGAACATGTAATATACACTCAGTGTCCTAGGACACTGACCTCTCGTGTACTCATCAGTTTGCTGGAGTCTGATTTCTTCTATGACATAGCCATTCCCAGTGGTGGCCAATGACTTCCTAACCACCAGATCAAATGGGTTTCTCTCTATCAAGTAATCTTTCTAAAACTGAACTTCTTAGCTTTCCCCCAAGCCTGTTATATTCTCTCTCTCTGTAATGATCTTAATCATTTGCTCAACTCAGAAATCTAGAAGTCATTCTTAATTCATCCTCCAAGATTCCAATTCATTATCCAGTCCACCGCACACACCTGTCAATCAACCCACTTTTCTCCATTCCCTACCACTGCTTTAGTCCAAACTGCCCTCATCCCCCAGCTGGCTTATTGCAGGATCACTCTACCTCCATTCTTACTCCATTCTGTTTTAATTTATGGGAGAGAGATAGAGATGGAGAGGCAGAGGGAGGGAAAAAGAAAGACTTAATGGCCACAGTAGTCGTTTCATTTTTCTGCCCAAGATTCTGTAATGTATGTCACCGCCCACAACACCCAGACTCTCTTAATGAGTGACCTTTAACCAATTCTCAGTTTTCTCTGTCACCAGTCCATTCCTGGAACACATGTTTCCAGGCATTCTGAACTTGCATTTCCTTTACTATACCACGCATTTTCTCATCTTTCAACTTTTGAAAATACTGGTTCCTTCACCTACTCAATCCCAAGGCATTTCTCAAGGCGTTTTCTTCCTGTGAAAGCCTATTATGATGCCTTCGGATTACCTGTAGGGTTGGTTGTGTTTGCCGTGTGTTCCTTGACGCCCTGTACTTCCCTTCTTGTGAAATTTACCACACAAACTTCACCAGAGTTGTTTGTCTCCTCGTTAGACTATCAGTTTCATGATGGCATGGGCCATATCTATCTTTCTTTACTCTGTATCAACAACCCCTAACCCGTAATAGGACCTGAAAAGTACTTGCTGCATGAATAGCTAAATAAACAAAGTGTGGGAGTATAGCACCATCGTTAGTGCCCAAGCTTAGGAGTCCAGGGACTGAAATCTGTTTTTTCACCTACTTGTTATTAATAACTAAAATTAATGATTTACTCTAAACTTCAGCTTCATATTCTATAAAACCATAAAAAGAATACTTATATTTGACTATTTTTATGAGAATTAAATAAAAGATAAAATTGCTAAGGCACAGTAATTAGCACTTGATACGAGTTCAATAAACAGCAGCTGTAAGATTTAGAATCATTTTTAGCAATGAGTAATGACAAGCTTGAACAGAATGAAGATCTAACTTTGAAAAGCCATTACCGAAAATCAATCTTGGGCTAATTAAAAAATAAATACTCCACCTTCTTTCATTGACAGAGCAAATAATAGAAAGATGCGGGATCTTCTTGAAGAGAAAGAAAATTATAGGGTTCATGTCTAAATATGAATCCCCATTCCTGAATTACCAGGCATATGAAATAAATACAATCCACTAATTTTTGTTATTGTTAAATTACATTATAATGACAATTCGTGATTTGTGATGTTTTGTATAATTGCAGAAGCATAAAGACTTCGATTTGAAAACAAAGCAAACATCAAAAAAAATGAACTAATAATTATATCCACAAATTTGAATAATCTACATCTGAATACTAAAAAATGGCACAAAAAGACATGGAAAATTCTTGGGTTTTTTTTCCCTCTGCTCTTAATAAGATTTTTGTCTTCAGAAAAACATATTTTTTGAAAACAAATTGCTCTCTTATTTGCACCTTGTCTTCATAGTGCTGTCATAATATTTATAATGAATTGTTGCAATAAATTGGAATGTCATCAGTAAAAGAGATTATTATTTTATTTAATTAGAAGTAGTTTATTAATTTGAAACTGAGCAAAGCGGCCAAGAAAAATGAAAATTTTTCATTAAAAAACCTCCCCAAATTTATCTCCGTGAAGCATCTTTTGAACATTTCCAAACTCAGCCAAGATCAAATGATATTTATAATGAATTGTTGCAATAAATTGGAATGTCATCAGTAAAAGAGATTATTATTTTATTTAATTAGAAGTAGTTTATTAATTTGAAACTGAGCAAAGCGGCCAAGAAAAATGAAAATTTTTCATTAAAAAACCTCCCCAAATTTATCTCCGTGAAGCATCTTTTGAACATTTCCAAACTCAGCCAAGATCAAATGACTGAAGGATCGATTTTTTTTTTTTTTTTCTTGGCTTCTCAATTCAACATCCCAGCTCTTAAATCTGCTACAACCTATTACATTAAAGCTATTTTTGGAAATGGTCAATTTTGAAAGAAGATTTTGAGAAAACAGATATAAACTTTCTAAAAAAGCAGTCTTTTGTATTGCCCTTTAAAATAAAAGTGTTTTTCATTTGCTTAAAATCTTTAAAGAAGGCATTGCAGTAGCAAGATGTTATCACAGATTTAGGATGAAGTGATTTATCATTCAAGTTTCAATCTACAAAAATTCCCATGACTGTTGCACAAAAGCCTCAAACAATAGAGATCTTGCAGAATATCTACGACTTGCATTCTAAAGTTAAAACTGTATTTTTTCTGCCAATTTAGCACACTTCTCTGTTCTTATTCTTAGAGAGAAAAATCACATAGGATAAGTAATAGGTGAATTAAGATTAATATCTTGAGTAGCAACATAAAAAAATATTTTTGACATGGGTCATTTTCTGACCTTAATTGGTAGATGCCGACAGAAAATTGTAGGAGGAAAAAAAAGAAAAAACAAGGAATAAAATGCATTTTAACTCTTTTAAATGGTTTGGTTATGAGATTTTTCTGAAACAATTCCAAAACACAGAGCTACGTACAACAGGGATTCATCATCACACAAGGAAACATTTGCTATGAAAGAGGAGAGAAGTTCGTTACTGTCATCATTCGAGGATCAAGTACCCGTCCCTATTTTATAGGTTTGGAAGAAATTCTCATGTGCTTCAAGCTGGACTTCAGATGGAACCTGGGGCATGCGCTGTACTCAATGCTTGTGTGATTCCCAAGTCCATACGTTGATGCCTTAATCTAATAACATGATGGTGTTTGGAAGAGGGACCTGTGGGAGGTGATGAGGTGTAAAGGAGGTCGTGAGGTGATGCACTACGATGGGATCAATGTCCTTATAAGAAGAGGAAGAGACCAGCGTTCTCGCTTTCTCTTTCTCTGCCTTGTGAAAACACAGCCAGGAAGAGGACCCTCATTAGGAAATGAATCAGTTGGCACTTTGATCTTGGACTTCCCAGCCTCCAGAGCTATGGGAAATAAATGTTTGTTGTTTAAGTGATCCATTCTATCTAATTTTGTTACAGTAGCACAAGCCGACTAATACTGGGTCTACATTGGTTAAGTATTTCTGGGCAAAGTAAACAAATACACAAATAGCACACCAAACCAGATTCCATCTGACCCAATAAATTAAAAGACACCAGATTTTTAAAAAATTGACAGCAATTATGGCTCCATCCTTGGGGCAGCCTGTTTCTTCATTATAGGGCAAACTATTGGCCATGGTTATTTAATAAAAAAAACAGGAAGAGGAAAAGTTAGCTTCAAGAAGCTCTGGAAGGTAAGGAAAGACCTTGGAACAGGTTAAGTTGCTTCTCTGTGGATCATTTTTAGTGACAAATATTTCTATTTTAAGTATAGCTTTGGGCCTGCTTGAAAATGTATTGTCAGAAGAGATGTCTGTGTGTTGCTGATAGGTAATCAGGAATCAAGGACCAAAAGTTTAAGAAGCTGTTTTCATGAGAGATTTAGTGAGACTCTGGGCATGACACAGGCTTCTATGGAGCCTAACCGACTGAGTGTGTGCGTGTGTGTGTGTGCACACATGTGCACACATGGGCTGGCTGTCATGTCCACAGGGTGCTAGAGTGATGGGACCAAGCACACTCTAGGATCACAGAATGATTTTGCGAGCACGTCTTCTCAGAGACAGCAGGAAAAGTGACACAATGTCTTGGTCCAGAGGCTGGGTCAAAGACATGGCATTGACCTTATTTCTGCGGCAAGTGAAGTATTTTTATTCTCAGAAGTAAGTGAGCACACTGCTGTGGGGGGAAAAGTGTGTGCTTCCATTTTAATTTGGTTGTATATGTCAACGTGACTTGAATGATACTACAAATCCTAGAATGTGCAGGTTGCATGTGCTTTTATAAGGACAAGGTACGGTTAAAAACGAGGATAGAGATGGGGGTGGGAAGACAGAGACAGAAAGGTTGGGTGGGAGTATAAGGAGGAGGGGATAGGATGGGAGAGACGGAGATGGTACAGGGCTGGGAGGGAAATACGAGGGAGAATGAGAAAGAAACAGAGCTGGAAATAGAAACTCAAGTTGGGCTAACGGTGAGCCAAGGATGGGGAAGAGAGAGAAATGAGTAGGGGGTCACGTAATCAGCTGCTGAGATAGATGCAGACTTAAACATTAACTCTGTAGCTGTCCTAAAACTTTCAACTGCCAAGGCTGGGTAATGGGGTCAGATTTTATTTTCAGAATGTTTTCCAAATATAATGGAGTCAGAAAAAGAAAACGTTCTCCAATGAATTTGTGGGTTTTGGCAATGTTTGGCAAGATACGACACTGTCAGTATAAATAAATTCAGGATAACAAGTATAGGTATATTGTTCTGCTTCAGTTTTCAAGATGACCCAAAGGGGTAAAATCAAAAATCACAAGTACAAAGGAGAAAGGAAAAAAAGAACGCAAAGCTCTATCACATTAAGGTCATAATGGAGCAGTTGTGGAGGTAATAATATTCTGGCGGGTGGCTCCATAGTGTAATGGTTAGCACGTCTGCTTTACACGCAGAAGGTCCTGGCTGGGTTCGCACCTTAGGTGGAGCCATGGGCCAGCCCGCCTCACCTCTGAGTGCTCTGGGGGAGCCTGGCCCAGAGGCACCAAGCCCTAGGTGCACACTGTGAGTGTGTGGGAGGAGACGCCTCGCCTTCAGAGATACAGTTCTTAAGGGAAAAACAGCAACATCCATAAGTCAGAGGTGGAGAAACTCGGTGTGTGACGAGCCACCCAAGAGAGGAAAGAAAAACAAATAAATACTAAATAAATAAAAATAATAATATTCTGGCTCTTTCGAATGATACTATTGATATAAAAATGTGTATGGTAAGAAGAACACTGGGACTTCAGATTCATGCCTGGATTAAAATCTGAGTGGCACCAATTTATAAAGATGAATACTATAAAATAACCTATGCTAAGCACTTAGCACAGCGCCAGAAATTTATCATTACTTTTTTTCCCCAGTGATGTCTTCTTTACTATTCTAACAAAATAAGAAAAGATAGACTCGTTGCTATCTTTATTTTATTAAACATCTCTGTATGGTACTCAGCACTGTGCTTATTAGAGCTATTAAGATTTATAAAGAAATTCCAAGGATTAGAGAATGCCTTAACGACCTCACAATGTTGTTGGGAAGATAAAATATCAAACAGTACAAAATAATTTAAGACTTGCTGAACTTCACCTTGCTACAGGTTCTGGAGAAGAGCTGAGATTTCAGATTCTGGAGAAAACAGGCAGGAAAGGAAAGCCAGGTAGGGGGATGGCACTGGAAGAGGCTGCAGGGGAAACTGCTAACATTCTCTGAGCATTTGCTAAGGGACAACACAGGGCCTGAGAGCTATTTCTCATCAAGTAGCTTTTGGAGATTACAGGAGAGAGAATTCTAATTCATCCTGTATAAAGACATATTGTTCTCGTCTTGGGTTTCTGCGGCATTGTGAACTTCTCAAGGCCTGGAGAAGTGCCTAACTAACCTTTCCGTGTCTCCGAAGCCTAGCGTAGACACGCAGCAAGCAGTTGATTTGTACAACGGGACTGAAATGCATTGTCATGCTTTTGTGGCTTCTGAACTAGAACAGAGGCTGTGGGAACGACCCTGGTCAGAAACTGCAGGTCGGGCTCTCCTACCTTGCACACGGACTGTCAGCACCACGGTCAGCAAAAAGATCCTAACTGAATTCAGATGATTGTGGCATCATCTGTATTCATTTTTACAAATGCAGTGTTTTTTTGGTTTGCATATTTTTTTCATCAGCATTATAAGAGATTAATTTTACTGGGACGTAGCTATATGGGAATTGGTTTTATATTAGTATTTATGTTCAAATATTAATGTACAAATACCGTTACCTGATAACAACCTAGCATCAGTGCGGATCATCTCAGAATAATGAGTCTTTTTAGCGTCTGAACACCACAGTTTCTTTTCTATTGAAAGCACTAAAAGGGGAGACAAGACACTGTCACGATCTCCTCAGATAAAACTCTTTCCTCAGGGCAGACCACTCCTTGCTTCTTTCTGACACAAATCGAAACCACACAAACCAAAGTCCAGCACAAATTCTTCTCTTCCTATGACACACACATTTGTAGGGAAGAAATAATTCCGGATGAATTATCTCACCAAGATTCACAGAACTGACATGAAGCAACCTCTCCTGACTGGAACTATCTGTCCATGTCTTCCCAGAGGCGACGTGAGCAAATCCTGCCTGTCAGCGACAAGGAAACCGATAGGATTGCCAATATCACGGAACGGCAATAGTGACAACAGGGACAGCAGCATTTCCTGCATGCTGTGCTTTCAATGATCTGTGGACTCAAACTAAGTAAACGCAGAATTCTGCGTCATTTCCTTTACCTTGGCCAGATGAGAGTTGATCCATTTTGTGAAAGTGCGTTTTTGTACTATCTCTTGCTCATCTAGAAGGAAAAAAAAAAAAAATCTCATTAGATAACACAGTATGTCATGAAGGTGTATCATAAAAAATGTAGTTACACAACTCTAGAAGTAACGGCAATATTATTTGATCTTTTAATTCATTTTATCGATTTATTGTCACAAAGGAAGAGGGAGTACAGCTCTAAGAGTATCATGAATCAATTAGATCTCCTTTAAAAATTATCAGCAAATACTTTAACATTTGCAATATGTTGGCCCTATGTTTACCTTCATTCACTTATTGAAAGTTCACTGTATAGTTAGACCTCAATAAAGTTGTTTGAAAAAGGTTCACTGAGACCAACTAAGTGCCAAGTTCTATGCTAAATGAAAAGAGATACAGAGAGATGAATGGGCAACATCTCCACCGTGAAATCTCTAGAGGTAGAGACAGACAAGCAAGGGCATGTGTACACATATGCACTCAGTTCTACAGTAATGCCTTCGGGCAGAGCTGCAGACGTGACGTGTCACACTCGGCTGGGGAGAGTGGTGAGCACTCTCTAGGGTGACCTCCAAAGAGGAGTCCACAACTTCACATAGGCAGACCGCAGGCAGAACCTGGAACTTGCTTCTAATCAACAGAATATGGCCAAAGTTTGGGATGCCACACCCATAAATATGTTACTTTCTGTAAGATTCCATCTTAGCCAACTCGAGTGAGAGATTTTCCCACTGGCTTTGTAGAAGCAAATGGTCATGTCGTCACCCGCCTATGGAGAGGGCCATGTGGCAGGGAAGTGTGGGCTGCCTTCAGGAGCTGGGGGCAGCCTCCAGCCAAGAGCCAGCATGAAACTGGGGCCCTCAGTCTTACAGTAGCAAGGAAACAAATTCTGCCAACAACCTGAATGAGTTTAAAAGTAGATTCTTCCTTCGTTCAGTCTCTGGATGAGAATGCAGCCCTGCTGAGAATGCAGCCCTGCTGACATCTTGAGTTTGGATATTTGAGACCCTGAGCAGAAGATGCATCTAAGCTGTGCCTGGACTCCTGACCCACGAAAGTTTGGAGACAGTAAGTGACCATTATTGAAATGGTGACAGTTGTGGTGATTTGTGATGGAACAAGAGAAAACTCATATTGGAAGAAAAAGAGAGAAGGTCCTATGAAAGTTTTAATCAGTGGTAAATGGAGAAAAAGGCCGGAGAGGGGCCAATGTGACACTGATCAAAGAAAGGGTGAATTTTACTCATGCCACCAACTTTGAGTGACTGTCAGTATTTGTGAAACATTAGATGTTGTGAGAAATACATGTGAACAATACATAATTTCGATTCCTCACCCTTTGAGGAATGATGCTCAAATCTCCACCTCAAGAGCTGACTGCTCCCAAGCCTCAGCTGGGAACAGCTGGCTGCCTGCCAGAACAACCCCACCATGAGCGCAGTAACTGCTCCCAGTGCCTACGAATGTAACAGATACACACTGCCAGATGAAGAAAATCAAGAATGAGACTTTTTAATTTGGAGAAATTTAGGATATATCCATAAGATTTACAGAATGCCATTATTTCTAATGTACTTTTAAACATGTACTTTAACTTTCAAGGACATACCAACAATAAACCAGTATAATAAGCAATACTTCCTATGTACGTCACTGTTATTTCCATCTCTAGCTCTATTTCTATATAGATTACATTATAATTCAATTATTTTAATTAATTAGTTCTATATCATGTAATATATAGGTATTAACTTATTTATTTCTTATATCAAATCTATAAACAGCAAGTATTACAACGCCTGTTTTACAAATTAGGAAACCAAGGCATTTGGTTTTTTTAAGCATTTTTACCAAAGTCATCCAGTGCCAGAGTCAAGTTTTAGACTCTAATGTCCTGATCCTATACCACTATTCTGTTGCCCAAAGATAGCATAGAATTACTCTATTAGTCATATAAAATATTAATCACATCAAAATGATAAATTCATAGTTATCCATTTGACTTTGACCTTCAAATCTTTAGATTCTATAAGTGAAGTCATGTAGCAACAGAATGATCTTAACTAATCAAGCTAGATTTGCTGGAATTCAGAACTTTATCTATAATACAAAAAATCCAATTCTAAGTGTAAAATAGCCAATAAGTATAGTTATAGTGTTGGTACAGTTTTAAACTCAGTTTGAGATTATATATTATTTTACAAATATCACAAGATGAAAATGTTTTAAAATCTTAAAATAAATTAGCATAATGTTAGTGCATAGAGTCATAAAATTAGGTATATAATCTACTGATAATATCTTACCTCCTAATTTTAAATTGTTATATTTATATACTACCACCTTTAATGAAACAATACTGCTATTATAATAGTTCCAGCTGATGGTAAATCTCTGAGTCTTAGTTAGACCTTAGCTAAAAGGTCTTTTAGAAAGAGAAAATTATGATTTTGGTAGCAATTTTGTATGTATCTAAATGTCAAATTCTCTTCATGTTTCCTTTTATGGCTGCAAAAGCAGATTTTACTGGTTCTTAACAATCTACTTTTTATATCATCAGACACGGCCAGCTGAATTCTAAGTAAATATTTTCTGATTTTACTTACTATTTTCCTAAAAGAAAATTTCTAAACTTCATCATGTCAGTAAATTCTTATTTTTGATATAAAAATCAGAATACGTTAGCCCAGAATTTAGTAATTGAATCTGATAGCAACAGCATAAAATGTTCAAATCCTAGAAGCAATACGAACCATGCAGTCCATGTTTATTTACTACACTGTCTTAGAAAATCTATTATGAAGAATAACACTACTTTATAATGCCATTGACAGGGAACTAACTTAACATTCATAGTAATGGTTTATAAAGTTCTCCTCGTGCACCTGGAGCTGTATTTAAAGGAACATTGTTTAAATGTATTTAATAGTTAATCTTACTAGTGATTTTTCTAATTTCAGCTTTTCAAAACAACAGCACGATGTGGTCTTACCAAGTATGCCTATATACGCATGCTTAATATTTCTACTAAAACTATAAAAACTGTAATTCATCTAGGCATTTTTCTGAACATGTATGTTAGTTCTAAAAATGGTAAGACCACAAGAAAACCTTTATCCCACAAGTAAACTCAGTCCTCTAGTTCTAAGAATCACAGAGGACAAGAAGTTGATCTTGTTCTTAGATTTTATTCTCTGATTTCTATTAATGGAGCCTAAAATCCACCTAATTCTTAAGCCAGTCACCTGAAGGTCATCCTTGGCTCTTTGCTTTTCCGTGTCCCCCACACTGAATCAATAAGGAATTGCTATCGATTTCATTTCCTGAGTATTTCATCTCCACCAATATCAGTCTAGTTAAGAAACCATCATCTTGTGGATGACTTTTCATTTTTACCACCAGAATGTAGGTTCTAGATTAGATGGCAGGAACCGCATCTGACTTGTTCATTACTGTCTTAATTCACCACTGCGTAGCAGATGTTTAATAAAGAAATGAATGGAGGAATCTGCTAAGGAAGTGCTGGAGAGTAAAAAACAGGCCCTTCCCTAAGGAACTGGTAATACAATAGAAGAGATTCTTATGTAAATCATAGCTCAAAGCAATGTGTCTGCTACTGTAATAAAGGAACATAGAAAGTGCTGAGGGAACATAAATACGGGAACAAGTAATTCTCCTAAAAGGCCATGAAACAGGCTAGAACAGCGGTACCCAACCTTTTTGGTGCCAAGGACCAGTGCTCCTATGAGAATCTAATGCCTGATGATCGGAGATGGAGCTCAGGTGGTGATGCTAGCGCTGGGGAGCGCTGCAAATACAGATGAAGTTTCACTAGCTTTCTCGCTGTTCACCTCCTGCTGTGTGGCCTGGTTCCTCACAGGCCACAAACCAGTACCGGTCCGTGGCCAGGGGGTTGGAGGCCCCTGGGCTAGAAGGTCCAGAGAAGCTAAAAGGGATGTACCATTAAGTTAACCACCACCAGATAAGTGGCAATTTGTGGGCAGAGAACTTTGGAGGAAAAAGAGGCAGTCTTTTTAAATCACGGCATGTTTTGGTTGGATTATAAAGTGAAGAAGATTTAAGAAGGTACTGGAGGTGAGCCTGGAAAATAGGCAAGAACCAGGTTATTAAAACCTTTGAACATGCCAAGGACTTTGGTCTCTATCTTATGGTCAATGGGGCTCCATCAATGGTTTTCGACAGGACAAAGGCATGATCAGATGAGACCTGAGACACAGAAATATATATTACGTTGGCAGTGTAGATGTTTAATTGAAGGGAGAAGAGACGGAAATAGGAAGAATATTTGAGAGCACACGAACAGAACACACGTTAAAGATGATAAATTCTGGTCCAGGGCAGCCCCAACAGGGATGAGAAGCATAAGATGGATGCAAGAGAATAAAAAAGAAGTAGACATGCAAGAGCTATGGGTGCCTTCTATATTTCTATGTTGGGCAAATGGATAATGATGCTACTAACCAAGAAAAGAAAAATAGGTCTACAGCCATGCCACCCTGAACACGCCCGATCTTGTCTGATCTCAGAAGCTAAGCAGGGTCGGGCCTGATTAATACTTGGATAGGTGACCACCTAGGAATACCAGGTGCTGTAGGCTTTAATAAAATAAATTGAAAAATTTAAAAAAGAAAAAAGAAAAAGAAAAACAGAAGTAGCAGGCTTGAAAGGGAAGGTTGTGAGAATTGAAACCCATTGCAAATGCATTGTGAAGTGTCTGGATGACTTCAACACAGAGAAGTGAAGCTTAAGAAGCCAGCTTACAAGGTGGGTGTTCTCAGATAGGAATCTGTAATAGGCTCTTATTTAAGGGCAGGTTTCGATCCAAGTGAGTGTTACTGGGCAGACGCAACTCCAACCTCCCTTCCTCTTCTACATCTTGAGTCTTGATTCCTTTCTAAAGGTGAGTCTGAGTGTATGTGTTGGGTGTGGGGGAAACTAGTTATGGAAGGTCCTTCAGCCTTGTGGCTTTCATCGCTAGTTCTGCTTCAGAAGCAGTTGGTCCTACAGACTTTAAGAGTTGGAGGCCACTAGGGCTTGAGAAAAATCTATGTAGGAAGGATATTGCATGTACACGGCCCTGGGTTAAAGCTGTTATAGGAAATAATCCCCAAACTGCATGGCAACGGCCCTCTTAAAAAAAAAAAATCGAAATATAAAGGGCGCTGACTCTGATATTCAATTTCTCTATTTCTTGGACCTGTTTATCTGTTTCCTCAGTATTTGGATATTTTACAACAAGATCATGAAATGAGTCTCAACTTAAAAAGGGTAATTAAATGTGACCATTAAGAAGCTTTCACACTTGACTCTAGTCAACAGTTTTCCTCCTAATGAGTCATTATGAACAGCGACATGCTGATTCTGAACAGCTGTGGTTTGTACCTGGAAGCACAGAGACCGCAGCAAGAGGTTGGCCTGGGTTATCTGAAGGCTTCGCAATCAATCATGAAAAAGTTGCTGCCTAGAAACACGTTAATTGTATTTTCGTTTTACCACATATAATGAATTTGCCATGTATACAATATATTATGTAAAACTGACACAATGCTATGGCCACAGGCTTTTAAATAGCATGACTAAATTCTGAAATTTAAAGTACATATTAATATTCTTTCAACAGGTGGTATTTTGAAAAATGTTAACAGTAATTGAAATTAACATATTTTAAAATATTTAACAAATCCTTCTATAAGAATTTATTTCTGAGGGATATTGAATTTCACATATAAGTATGTACATTGAGATGCATATTTTTATCAGAATCGTGAACAATTATGAAGAACAAAATACTAAATTCAATGTCATCTTGAATATAGAAATACCAAGAAAAAAGATTATTTAAATAAATATAGTTGTTAAGTCTTAAAATGATATCTCTGACAAAAATATTAGGGTATTGTGAATTGGTACATTCATAATTTGTAATAGGTTATGATAAACATTTTTCTTTTTTGCAGATTGTCATTATACTATTCAAGTGCTTAAATGACAATGATGGTTTTAATAAAAGTCATATATTTTTCAATTATGTAAATGTAAATGTTAATTTAAACAAATCATAGATATAAAATCATATTGTTCCTAATAATATTGAATAAGGTAAGTTTTTTCATTGTTTTTGATGCAGATGGATTCATCTCAATAAAATAGTTGGAAAACAATTTAAAAACAGAAATATATAGATTGAATTTCTTGACACAACATAATGATGAGGTTACAAAGAGAAAAAATGCAACAAAAATATAAGGTGACAATGTAATTATTATTAATTAAATAACAGCCCCCATCAGATGACCTAAATCAAATAATTTGTTTTGGGATCAGAATTATATGATCCCAATTATAGATCTACAATTACTAAACTCACCACTAATTCTGCTATATGTGGATAGTATAGAGTATTGAATATTTCAACATAATGAAATAAATGGTTTATAATTACCCAACGTTTATGTTTTTAAATTAAACTTATAAATAAAAACAAATTTACAGGATCCAGCTGAGGCCGATTGCAAAATATGTCCACAAATTCCTCCCATTGCACGCCCTTTGCAATGTGACTTTGCTGCTCCTGCTACCAGAATGTAGTTGATTTCTCCACCCCATGAGTCTGGGCTGGCCTTGAGATTTGCTTTGACTGATAATGTGGCTAAATGGATTCTATGTGACTGCTGGGGCTGGGCCTTAAGAGGTCTTGAGGTTCCATTTTCACTCTCTGAGAGCTCTGCCTTGAGACCACCACACAAGGAAGCTGGTCTAGCATACTAGAGGTAAGAAGTCATTTGGAGAACTGTGTTCCCCCACCCCAGGCTGACAGTTGGCAACAACTGACAGCCCAGCTGATGCTCCAGCAGAATGTAGCCACATAAATGAGACCAGGCACAGCCAACCAAGGAAACACCTCCACCACCCAGAGGAACATGAGAAACCTTAATGTGTTATTGCTTTAAGGTACTAAGTTTTGGTGGCAGTTTAGCAGAGGCTAACTGAAACAGAAATCGTTACTAGGAGTGTAGTGTTGCTTTATCAAAAATCTAAAACATGTGGTATTGACCTTGGAACCTGGTAGAGAAGGAGGAGGCTGGAAGGACACCAAGAAACTATTAGTGGACGCTTAAAGGACAGTGAAGGAATTGCTATAGAAGGCCCAGGGCAGAGCCACAGGTATTTTACATATTGTATACTCTGTCATCTGCAGTAACTTGAACTTGTCCATTTAGCTAGAGAGATTTCCCTGCAGAAAGCTGGAAGTGTCAACTGGCTTCTTATAAGGTACTAAGAGCAAGATGAACCAAAGAAGGAACTTTTTAATTTGCAAGCAGGATGTAGAGGAAACTTACAAGGCCTATGATATAGTGGATTGGAAAATATGATTGTTTCTCATTTCCAGTCTCTCCTAGAAAAAGATCTGTGAAGTAAAAAATATATTCAAGGTAACAATAAATCGATAAATCAAGGGTATAACTGTAAGACTCATCACTAAGAACTCAGAAAGATTTAAGGTAGTGTCTATGTAACCTCAATTAGAGGAACCAGCTTCTCAGAATCTTAAGAGCTTTGCTCACAGCAGCTTCACATGTGGTCCAAAGTTTGTTTCAAATGTTGCTGTTTGTGGATACTATAGTATATTAAATATTTTGTTTCGAACTTTGGGTTTGGGGGGGCACAGAATACACTCCCAGATTTTCAAGAAGCCAATAAATTTGTTAAGCAGAAACACTACCAGCTTGCACTAAAGGGTCAGGCCAGTTCGAAATGAGGAGAGGACTTGGGAACCACACTTTTTATGGCTAAAAAGAAGCCTAAGAGAACTATCAGCCACGATCATGAGCCGCTTCTTATCAAAAGGACAAAGAACGTCCTTTGCACCTGGGTTAAAGGACCTAGTTGTATGTGCCAGCTGGATTTCAGAATTGTGTTGGACCGCGATGGCTATCTCCTTTCCACTCTTCCCTTCTTTGGACAGAAGCACCTACTGCAATGGCCATGCCCCTGTCTCATCATCACATGTTAGGTTAATAAGGAGAAGTAATCTCTCTTCTGAGTTTACAAGTCTGGAGGTTGAGAGAAATTACACCGGAGGAGCCTCATCTGTATCTGGAACAGATTCAGATCAAATGACACTGAACTTGGAGCTTGATGCCATAATTGGATGAGACTTTTGATGCCTTGAGAGGGATGCATGTATTTTGATCTAGAAAGAATATAAATAATAGTGACCAGAGGATAAATTTTACATTTACACTATAAAATCCTCCAGCCGGAATATGCATCTTCCTTTGCAATGTGACTTTGTCCTTCCTCCCAACAAAGAGAAGAATTGATTTCTCCTCTCCTTGAATCTGATCTTGTATTGTACTTGCTTTGATCAATAATGTAACAGAAACAAGTTTGTCATCTTATTCTAGGCCTTAAGAGATATTGCAGTTTCTTTTTTAGCTGTCCTGGATCACTGTCCTAAAACCACCACGTATTGAAAGCAGGATGAGAGTCTGTGAAGAACTGAGATGTTCTATCCATAGCCAGAATCAACTGCGAGACACATGGGTGAGGTTATTTTGGACCTTCTAGCTCATCTTATCTGAGACAAACTCAACTCAGATGAAGCCGGCAAATTGAGACCCATCTTAGGCTTCAAGGTTGATGTATCTGTTGTCTCCTCTTTCCCACACCCCCATATATACCTGATTACAAACTTCTTCTGGGGAGAAAGCATTTACCCCATCCACATAGCCCTAGACACGAACACACTGCCTGGCACGTTGTCTTACACAGTTGTCTTAGAAAACCATCCATACTTAACTGCGAACTAACCACTCAAACCACAGATTGTGAGAGTAGATTGTGAATGTTTTAAGCCACAACGTTTTGGAGTGGTTACATAGTAAAGGCTAAGTAAACAAAGAGATTTACTTGTGTGACACACACACACACGCACACACGTCACGCTTTTGAGTCTTGATCCTCCTTTTCCTCCCCTGCCCCGCTCCACCTTCTACAATGGAAGGATTCTAGGTTTGCTTGATTGGGTCCATCTCGTGGGACTTTGATGTTCTGATCAGATGAATAATGAGAAAAAAAGTGACAAGAAACAAGGGCATCCAAAGTTATTCCACCTACACTCCAGCATAGCTTAATGAGAGAGGGCAGAGAAAGGAGGAGGAGCGATCAAGAGCTATTCAAAAAGTGGGCTTGAGGAAAAAGATGAGTAAACAGTACTTTTAGGGAGTTTTGCCTATGTTGAATAGTCTAACCACAGCTCTGATTTATTTCCTCCAGGCAAATGTCATAAAGACATATTGCTCTTAAGATTTTTGGAAACAGAGTTGTATTTCTTTCGTATGTAAAACCAGTGAGCAAATTAAAACAGCCCTGTTTCATTTAACTTATATTTGCAAAATAAAGTATTGTCTCAGTTAAAATCTAAGGTACAAGGAATGAGAAGATTGTAAGTGTCTCAGTTCTTAGGTTAGAGTTTCTCGACCTCAACACTATGGACATTTTGGGCAGGATAAATTTTTGTCATGAGAGGCTGTCCTATATAGGATGTTTAGTAGCATCCTTGGCCTCTATCCATTAGATGATAGTAGCACCCCACTTTCCCCACCACCCCAAGTTGTGACAATCAAAAATGTCTCTAGATGTTGCCACATTTCTGCTGGGGAAAACTTACCCCAGTTTAGAATCATTGGCCTAAACTATGCATTTTGCATCCATTTTTAAAAATGAGAATAAACTGGTATGAACATTTGAAAAAATTTACATATGTTTCAATCGAATTATTATTGTTCAATTAACTACTCTAGAAAGTCATTATCATATTGGGTTAGTTCTAAGTTTACATATTTATTTAGGCAAAAATCTTTTACCCTGGGATATATCTATTTAAGAAATACCAAAATGCAGCAAGTCTACATCCTTTGCTGAAAAATTATATAGATATTACATAATTTTTTCCAATACGAACAAAATATCCTGTACTGTCTGAGAAACTGTCATTAAAATCTGAAAAGTTATGTCTTATGTGGTGGGGAGTAGGTGGGTGGGGAGAGGGTGTGTATATCCTGATATTATGCTTGGTTTATTTTACTGTTCTAAACCTTTTAAAAATATTTTCAGAACTGTAAAAAAAAAAAAAGTTTATCAGCTTCGGTTGATTATTGTCAGTTAAAAATATAGTCGGAGACATTCATTTTAAAATTTTATCACTGTCAGACCAGGAAAAGCATCTAGTACATGTAAGTCAGCTAAATATTTAAAAAATAATAATAATATAGAGAATGTTGATGTATTTGGTTGTAAAGTAGTTAAATACGGCTGGTTTTCTAAGGACACATAGATCGGACAATGTGCCAGGCAGGGGCCCAGGCAGTAGCATAGTTCCCAGAAATACGACAATAGGGGAAATGCATTATTTAGATGGGGAATTGTCGTTAGGGTTGTGAGGGGGGCAAGGTGTGTGAGAGAGGAGATAATAGATGCATTGGCCTTAAACACTAAACGGGCCTCGATTTCATCAACTTTTAGTAAAACCATTTGGTAGGAAAAAAGAGCATTGAGAGGAGGCTTTTTAGAATCTTTCTTCATCCGACCTAATGTTAAAATCCATGCTTTTCTCTGCAGAAATATTAATATCTCTGATTACAACTGCTAATAGGAGATGAAACATAGCATGTGGTATGCGCACAATACATTCCTAAAATTCAAAAGGTTCTGAATTTGAAAACAAAGCTGGGCCCTCAGACTTTTGCATAAAGGATTACGTTTACACTATTGAAGTTCAATGACAAAGATGTGTCTTGCAGGAGAGTTACAAACACAGTAAGAGAAGAGAAGCAATAAACATAATGAGAGAGTGAAAACTGCAGAGTTCATCACGGTGATGCATACCAGTGGCTTCTTTTAATGTCTTCTAGTTCTAAATAAACATCATACATTTGAACAGTGTTGGCGAAACATTTTTTTCTGTCACTTTGTTCTTCCTCTATTTGTGGACATAAAGATTGCAAAAGAAAATGATCGCACAGTGAATTAATGAACATACCTCATGCCTTTGTAAACTTTGAATTCGTGTTTTCATATATGCTTCTCATTTGATTCGGGTTACAAAAGTGGCCTGGCTGAGTAGACAAAGGCAGTGTCATTACCCCAGATGTTAATAAGGAAAAGAAGCATGGTGGGGGTTAAGACATATGCCGGAAATCTAGAAACAAAACCACGGCCACAAGTAAGGCAGTCTGACTCCTCCTCCAATTTAATTTCCACACGATTCATTTGCCGATTATTTGATTCACTTATTTAACAGCCGCACTTGTGCCCCTCCTGTGTGCCAGTGCCCCTCCTGTGTGCCAGTACCCCACTCTGACCAGTTGTGGATGCAATCTGAGAAGGCAGGTGTGGTTCCTCATGGCCCAGGAGTGCAGACAGGAATCAAAAAGAAGTACACTGTGGCCCAAGTTCTGGACATGCAGCGGAAAGAAGGAACGAATAGAAACATGGAATACATGAGTGAAAAAGAAAAAATAAAAGACCACAGTTATAAAATTAAAGGCAATATGAACATGCAGAAAATGAAAGCCAGCCCCTACCATTTGCTAGGATTGGAGCTAGGAGAAAATGCTGCTTCCGTTTTAAGATTTTTCCTAATAAATCACATAAAAAGGCCACTGATAAAGAACAAGTGAGGGCAACTGATCTCTTTGGAAAAGGATGACTTCCAATCAGAGAACCCAGAAGAAGTCTTCAGAAGAGCTTCCAGCAGGTGTGGCTGGAACTTCCCATGTGTGGCTCCCTAGCGTGAAAAAGAGGCTTGTCTCCTGGTTTTGCAAGAAAGCAATCCCGACTTTGAAATCTCTGCCTGTTGTGAGCACTCGGCAATACCAGCACGGCGAAAGGAAGGCGGGTACTGAAAACGTCCTGAAATACCGTCTTCGTGTAACCAGTCTTTAAACCTGAAACTGCACTTTAATACTAGTCTTTTCATCAACCCAAATAGTGGCTTTTTCAGGCACGGGAGAGAGGAAAGAGTCGTTGATCACAGTGTTTACATATATATTTTTTTATCCAGTATTCGGTCTAGGCTTTTTAAAAACCTATAGTTCTCCCAAGTAAATATGACTTTTCCTCAGCTGGTGCCTTCAAAGTTCATTTGTTTGTTTGTCTGTCGTTCATTTAATTACTGTCCTGAAACATTAAATTTGTCTCAAGCAGGTTGAGGTTTACAACCCCATGTTTTAGGATTTTATATTTTATTTCTTATTCCCACCCTGTCATCTAAATTTTTTTTCTCACTATTATTTTTATGAATACAGCAGCAGAAATAGAATAACGATGCAATTTCACTTTTCTATTTTATACTGCATGTCCTCTAAAGAAGGTATAAAGAGAGCTACGATTTTAACATTTAAATTCCTAAATTTGAAATAAAGATAAAACGATGAAAAACAAGAACTTAGAAGAGTAAAACTGAAACATAAGGTCAATTTACAGTTTGGAGAGCAAATTCTCGAAATCCCGATCGTAAACAGATTCATTCGCAGCCTATAACGTTGGATCAGCCACTCGGAAGGCCTGCGGTCAGTGTTCAGTCACGCACAGAGCACCAGATGGTGCTACAGCTTTCGGTTGCTTTAGGCCTGGAGTGGGGAGGTGGGGACATCAGTGACCTTCCTAGTAAAAAAAGATGCACGGCTCACAGACCCCGTGACCACCGCGCCAGTTGCAGGAACTTCCACATGAGACGGCAGCTGGTGAGTGTCATGAATGAATTTCTCGGGTGTCAGCCCAAATCTACATGTTCAAGCTTATTAGTACAGTAACATATTATTTTTAAGTTGATTTGTAATAACAGCAACTATCATCTATTTAGAACTTACCATGTTGCAGGCATAACGTTGCATACATTATTACATGCATTATCTAAGTTAAACTGTGCAAGAACCTTATGATGAAATACCTTGCCCAATCCCCTGATTTTACATGTTAGGAAACTGGGGCTATCGAGGTTAGTCAACTCGCCTCAGGGGACACAGACACTAAGTCTCTGCAAAAGACTATGCCATCGATCACTTCACTCTATCCTCACAACCAAACTGCCCCATGGGATGATATATATATATATATATCACCTGATCTTTACCAAACCCTAGATAGTCAACACTGATACTATCCTCAACTGCAGATCAAACAACCCAGTTTCAAAAATAGTGTCTCAGCAAGTAAGTGCCAAAGCTAAACTAAGTCCTTCTGACACCTTGTCACCCTGCAGCAAGTGAACAACTATTTGGCTAGAATCTGACCAATAGAGAGAGAGAGAAAACACCTCCAAGCTAGTCCATATATGTTCTCCCATCCTCCCGAGCTACTAGCTATAAAGACTTCTTCTCCCCAGTGAAACCTTAAGTTCCTGTCTCCAGTTCTCCAACCTTTTCCATCCCTCAGTGTCAGCCACGCTCTCCTCTGCCCCAGCATCTTCCACGGAGCAGGAAACAGAATCTAACCAGATGCTCCAGAAAGTTGGCTCACACGTAAATCCACAGAATAATTTTCCTTTCTACATCTCTATACCTGCATCTGCCTTGGCGTTACCATGTATCTATCATAGCGTCAGGCTAACAGGGACCAACTCCAGAAGAAATTTTGTCAGCAGGTGAATTTTCTGGGATGTGCTTTCGGAATCAGCATTTTTAGAGGTGCGAAGAAAGCAGGATGGGGCACGGAGAGAAATATTGAACCGAGACGTAGTTATGTCTCTGAAACTGGGAAGGTCGTTCAGAGATGTCTTAAGTTGAGGCAAGAACCAGAACATTCCCCAGGTGTTAGCCACTCAGTGGATAGGGGCTGCCCTGGGGAGCAGGTATGACTAGGATCTGGCAGATCTTTGGGGCCCAATACATCCTGGGGAGGGGCTCAGCTGTGAGCCTTTAGCGGGCAATGCTCTGGGTTGCTAGGGAATGAGGGCCCTAGAAGGGAGGCGCCTGGGTGGCATGCCACCATATGTGCTACATCAGTTACAACGTTAACTGCTAATCACAAGAACTGGCGCCTCTCAACAAGGAGAATAGCTGTCCCCATGTGTTTGCATGTCACGTTAGAAACAACACATATGGAGGGAGTCGACATCTGCTCTCATCTGACACCAGAGTCATACCCTTTACCACCATGAACTGCTTGCTGCCTTCTCCATTTATTTCAAAGTGAACACTGTCTCCGAGGCCCACGGTGGCACTTTTCTGAGGACCGGATCAGAACTGCGTAGCAGCAAAGAGGAAAGTACACAGAAAGGGTAAGGGCCTCACCTTTTCTGAGTCAGCCAATCACGCAGTCTCCAAATCATCTCGGCCGTCTTATTCCTTCTACCATTTGAATGGTTTCTCACTACTTCACGTGCTTTCTCGGTCCAACCAACCGACCTTGGTTCTGCTTTCCTGCCCCCCGAGCCTGCCTACCTAAGGCACCTCTCTACCAGACGACTCTGCAGCCGCCACCTGATCCTGCTCTCTGTCTGTCACCCACGTTACCGTCCACTGTTTGACTTTTTTGCAGATGATGTCACTCTTCCATCTCTTAAATATCATTGGCCAGGAGCCTACACGAATGAGAAACAGGAGTTGCCAATATTGATGCGTAGGCAGGATCTGGGCCCAAAATGTGTTCTCTTTCATCAACAACGTTCTAAGAAGTCATCATAATTTGAATGTTTTGCGGGTGCACCATAACATTTCCCAGTTTTCCACAGACACGTTACTCTCTATTTTCTTAAACCAGCTATTTCTCAAGTCACCTGAAGGTAAATGAGTTTAAGACATCTATTGACGGTCATAAATGCACACAGATGGGAAGTGAGGTAGGAAGGCAATATGATGAAAAATCTTAGAAGTAATAAGCGGAATAAAGACTCTCCGAATTTAAAAAGGGAATACTGTAATTTTTTGATATGGTTATTTTAATTATATCCTTGGGAAAAGACTATATATACATACAACATGTTGTAGATACTATGTTATATTAATTTTGGTTTTTATATAATCATTTTAATTATATCCTTGAGGAAAGTAGAAGAGGTTTTCTGTTATCTTTCTCCACCCCACCTCTCAGGACTTTAATACAGATTTGAGTACATTATTTCAATTGAATTATTTCATGGAAACTTAAAACAATCAGAACTAAAAAAAAGTTACTTATAATGATGTAAAAGTACAAATAAAGGAAACACATACACTTTGATAAATGTATACAAACACACAAGAATTTGGTGTGGTTTGTATATCACCAAACACCAGATTCCAAATTTCAATTGGCTGTAAGAAAGCATGGTACATTTTATACAAAACTTTAGAAATCATCAGTCAATATAAAAAGCAAGTTTATTATCAGTATTATCTTACATAGCCAAACATGAGCATAGACTTGCTACTGCATATACATTCATTTCCCAGTAAAAAAAAAAAAAAAAAAAGACTCAGATACCTAATTATATTTTTGGGGTCATCACTGAAAAAAAAAATGGTTGCTATGCCAGAAGCAAACTAGACTGCATCTGTTTACCATCCTCTAAATATAGTGGTAAAGAGATGAAATTTGGAGTCATCCTAGCATTTTATAGAACGTCTGAACAATAAAATTAAAAATAAAATGAAATAATTCCATTATATTCACATAAAGATATAAAATAAGTCAATGTACTTTAAAAATTTGAATTTAAAAACAATAATACTGGAAGTAAAAGGAAAATTATGTCGTTAATAGACTATGACAAATTTCAGACCTGAGATTCAGACTTCGAGAGTATTTTCTTTCATTAATTGGAGAAAGATACATCATAAATGGCAGACATTTACACCCTGATGTCTTAAGATTTAGAAACCATTTCTTAAAAATATCTAAATAGCAATCATCTAAATTTCTGTCTTAAAATTGGTCTTTTATTTTATCTTAGCATTCCTAGTAAATTTTCACTCTTCAACCTTTCTATAAAAATTATATTAAAAATATTTTAAAATTATATTAAAAATATCGGTTTTAGGTTTTCCAAAATCATGAGCATAACTCGGTACTATTCATTGCACTTCCATTAGTCTTAGGTTCAGATAAAATAGGAAGAAACCTTTTTAAACTTTATTTTAAAATCTACTCTACATAATCCCAATTTTGTTATACCAGTGACTCAAACTGGAATTATGTTAAAAGAAAACACACACGCGCGCACACACGCACACACACACACACACACACACACACACACACAGAAGGCAACAAAAGTACTACCTTTTATCACACCGGGAGTCTTGAAGTTTGTTTTTCTCATATCCCACCTATTATAGTGAATTTTGGAAGTTGTCCTAATTCAATCAGCATCTAAACCATACAGTGCTTTCGCCAAGGGAGCTTCCAATTCTTCTAAGCACCATTCCTGTAGATGTATCCCTGTAGCAACGCCTCTATAAAAGCACATTATTCTTCTCCCATTCTTTATCCTACCCCCTGCTTACTGACCAAATGCACTGCTCTCCATTGCCAGCTTTTCTACAAATACAGTTTTCACATTGATTTATAAAAAGTGCTTCAGAGGCATTTTTCAGGGAGATAATAAAATGATACCTTTTTCAATATTTAGAAATTCAGGCATTCTTACTAAGTCAAAATCTTAATAACTTTTTAGGGTTTTTTTTTTTTTTTGGTTGAAAAAATCACTCCAATTATTAAAAGTCCCAAATTATAACCATAGCTATATATGTAAAGTTTTAATTTTAGAATTTGGGAGAAAGAAATTAAATGAATCCTTTGCAGACTAATATTACAATGATATTTAAATTTCTCATATTTAAATTATTTCTAATTTGTCCTTTGAACTTGCTGGGATTTCTTTCGACTATCCAATATTATGACACAATGTTTTATTATTATTAATTTTATTATTAGAAATTATAACTGCCATATAGAAATACATATTACAGCAAGTTGACAAAGGAATCATGCTTTTTAAAAATATATGTGCAAATAATATTGGAGAGGTTTACCATTACTTAAGTACGTAAAATATTAAAGAAAAAGCCATACAAAAGACAAATATAGGTGCAAGAATCTAGAGTACTTTAAAAGTTCCATGTTATGCTTTCTAAGACATTTTAAGACTAGATCCCAAAGTAAAAAATGTTTAGATTTGTGGCTCTATGCAAGCTAGAATAAAATAATTCTTTGACCTGAGATTTCAGGGCAAAATAGAAATCAGTTGTAGCCATACTCATGCCTGTTAAAATGATACCAAAACAAAATTAGCAACAGGATTATTTTCATTTTTCTGTACCATTTGTACTAAGAAATGTTTGTTGCGATACAAAATGTTAATCCTCAAAAGTTTGTTTCTAAAGAATGTTAACTATTACCATGACTTACAGAAATAAAACAGAAACCTATTGTTCAGCAGAAGCAGAAACCGGGTAACTAACGTCCTCAGAAGTGAATTTGGGTCCCTGGAGAGTGTGACAGACCTGACCTGGAATCCCAGCGTCAACATTCACTGTGAGACTTTAAAAAGGTGACTAAGACATTTTAGGCCTCACTTGACCCATTTGTAAAATGGAGATGCAAATAACACAAGCCCCATAGAATCACTATAAAGATTAAATTAGATATATTACATAAATGTTGATCTACAGCTTATCACATAGCATTTATTCATTGATAAATGTTAGTTATTGTTATACATGATAGCAACGAATAATTTGTGTTCAGAGAAAAGAACAGACCATTGCTTTCTTTTATTTCTAAGAATATGCATTTAACAAAGGCAGGAAAGCTGAGAAGTTTCCGTAAGCCAGAAGAAACCTGACATTTATTTACTGGTTCCTTTCGCCTCCACCAGCTGCCAAACACAAAGAATCAAGGCTGCATCTGCATGTGGAACTTGACATCCCAGCACATACCTACTCAGCAAATCTCAGTCGTTAGGTTTCATTTCTCTTGATAGGTGCAGGGATAGCAACTAAGTTAATTAATTATTGGGAATAAAGTAATCCTACGGCCTTGAGAGGAGGCCGAGGGCTTACTACTCACCTAAGGGTTTAACCCTCAGTATGGCACATGTAACAATGAAAAGTCAGAGCAAGATGTGGACTTAATAGCACCCTTTGGCGTTTATCGGCACAGTTTCTTTTATCTTTTATTATTCTTATGCTCCGCCCCACTGAATACCAATATAGTCAACATTGCATCTTCAACCTTATTATTTTTGAAATTCTCACTTGTATTTGCTCAAGACACAGAAAAGAGTCAAAGGTTGCTAAATTTCATATCACTTAAAATCTCCACTTACTCAGGTACTTCCCTTGCTGAAAGAAAATTTTAAAAGGCACGTCTAAGGAAGGACATATCTCTAAGAAAATAAATAAGATGAAGATGATTTACAATGAATTTACAAATAGATAGGATGTATTATTTTTAAAAATTTCTCTTTTAAGCCTTATTTCCATTTGGGAAGCAGCCGGCTATTCAGCACTAAGGAAAGGCGAGGAAATATGGGGATAAAAAGTTAGATTAAAGAGGATTTGTAGTCCTCGAGGAGGACTGAGTTTCTTAACTGACTTTAAGAAAGATTTATCGCACACAAATTATGCACAAGGAACTGACTAGGTATATTGATGATTTGGGGAAGGTGGGGCAAAGGTGGGTTAGGAGAAAACGGGAAGGAGATGCAGATCCTGAGTCTAACCCCTTTGTAAACTTAGTTGTTTTACACTCCTGGAAAACTCTGTTTTCTGCTCCAACAGTAGAGCCTTGTGGGTCAGTGTGTGTGTGTGTGTGTGTTAGGGGAATACAGCAGCCTCATTTGTTTTTTATTACTCTGAGAACCTGTGGCCCAGATGGGAGCCCAGAGTTAAGGACCTCAGCCCATAGAGGTTAGAGAGGAAAGCCACCAAGGAAGGACTTGGGCAAGATGAAGATGCTGACTTGTTTAACAATGGCATGTTGTCTCCTCACCAGCCAGATTGAGCAACCTGCATGACCTTCCCTTTCATTTTTAGTTTGCACTGTCAAGGGCGACATTGCTTCCTTTCGGGAAGAAATGGCACCAGCATGGAGAAAAAAAAATATTCCACTTAAAAAATAGCAACAACAAAGAAGTGTGATAGGAAGGAGGTACAAAGGGGACGCAGGAAGACGCAGAGCAGTAAAATATGGATTTAGAGGCTGTTGTAGTCCAATCCGCCACCTTTCAAATTATATTAAAAGCATGGTTAAGATAGCATTTCAGCAGTAAATCTCAAATTCACGGTATTCTAGGATAAGGCTTAGTGGAATTATCAGGAGTGTGGATGCCAAATGGACATCAGGCAGGAAGAGAAACCACAGGCTCACTTTCAGCAAGGTGTCCTTATAGTATTATCCACAGAGAGCTTGGCCTGACTCAAATATTAATTTCACGAGCAACTACAGTTATAAGAGTAGGTCTCTGCATTTAAGAATATAACCTCACTGGTAGAAAAGCGATCCACAAACTTAGTTTTTTTGTGGACCCTGTGAAGTGTCCTTTACCTTAAACCTTAACTAAATCATGCTAACTTTTCAATGATGAAAGATCATTCTTTCTTATGATAATATAAAAGTGTACATTTCTTTGTTTTTCTAATCCACACAACTCATATTTCTTTTTAATAGCAAAGGTCTTTATCAGTGGGCTGTCTGCAAGCCCACAGCATATATAATAGATCATTCGGATGCTCCCATTGAATTCTTTGTGTCCATTCTCACCACTGACACCTCTGACCATTCCCTGAAGCAAAGATAATAGAGAAAAATAAAAGAATATTTTTCGTTTTGTTATGACAAGAGAAAAATAAAAATATGAGTCTGAAACTCTCCTCCTGTCTCAATGCAAAAGAGTCATTATAATAGTAACTTTGAATTTATAGATTTTTATTAAAAACTCAAGAAGACAGTGATTTTTATTGTTGTCAAAAAACAGCTTCTTATGTGCTTTCTGAAAAAATGAGGAAATCTGACTCCTTTACGAAGATAATCTTAGTTCTAAAAAAAATAAAGAAATAATGATGAGGGGAAGAAGGAGCCCATCCTACCAAATAATAAAATACAATAAAACTTCAATTTTAATTTAATCATATTTAAATAAAATTAAAATGTAATGAAAATCGATAAAAAGCTAATTTAATTAAAGCAGTATGCTAAAGAAGGAACAAACCACAGAATGAAATACTTAGTTCAGAAAGAGACTCTCATCTATCTAACCGGAAATGAGGAAGATGATTTAATGAATGGTTTAGATAAAACTAGAGGGCAAATTAAAGTAGGAAAATTAATTTAGAGCCTCACTTCACATCAAAATAAATTCCAAGTAGTTTAGGGAGTTAAAGTAAATAAACTATAACAGCTACCTGAAAATTTTGATAAATATTTGTGTTTATCAAATGAAGACATTCTAGGCCTAAAAACAAAAAGAATAAATTTCATTGCATAAAATTTTAAAAATGCACACTCAACAAATTATAAACATAATTAAAGACAAAGTGTATACAGGGAAATATTTGCCAAAAATAATAAAGTGTTATATAAAATCAATGAAAAAAACCTTAAGATCTATTATATTGTTAAGCAAAGATATGAACCAGCAATTCACTAAATGGCTTTTAAAATATGTGAAATAAGGTTTGAAATTATTTAAATTAAAAATAGAGATTAAAACAGTGAGATAAGCATAAAATCCAGGGGTAATATTTTTTAAATGATTTTAAGTGGCAAAAAGCTCCTTTTTTCCCCTAAGGAGCTGGAAATTGGCAAAAAGCCAACATTTTCCATTATTCTAAGGAAGATTAATACATTAGCTATTTATTTCTCATGGTCTCAAATAATGATAGATCAGTGGTTCTCAAAGTGCCTGGACCAGCAGGATCAGCATTACATGGGAATTTGTTAGAAAGGTGAACTCCCTAGCCTCACCCCGGGCCTACAGGATCAGATCAGCAACCTAGTTTAACAAGACTCCTAGGTGATTCTTAAGCAGAATCAAGTGTGGGAATTGTTCATATGCATCATAAGCCACCTAAAACTCTAGCTGCAAACAAATCTGGGTTTAAGGTCCAGCTCCACCTCCCGGGCAAGTTACTCAGACTCTCCATCTTTTGGTTTCCTCATCTGTAAAACTGGGATAAAAATGACAATGGCCTCATAAGGCTATTAGGAGGATAACATGAGTCCTGTCATCAAGATGTGTTCCCAGTGATTTCAGTCTATTAATAGTCACTCTTGTGATTTATAATTTAGTCACTGAAATAATTTTAAAACAAAAAGTGCAAGTCTAGTAATTACTTCAGTGTGGTCTAGATCCTGTCTGACAACTCCACTGAATTCTTCAATTATTTAATTGTTAATAACTAAATAAATTATCATGAACTCACAGCAAGAGGTAAAAAAAACAATCTTTATTTTCCCTCTATTTTTAGGGACTTGCTCAAGACTAAGCATGATAATATAAAAGCTAAAGTATTAATTATGCTACTATATTGTGAACATACTTGATTGTTCGAAACATTAAAATATCTTTCATTATGTTTTCAAAAATCTTTTGAACGTCTGCCTAGTATTTGGTCTGATACAAATGCAGCTATAATTAGATAATTTTGTTTTTAAGACCTGTTTTCCTTCTGAAGGAAAGGAAATTGAAGAATTAAAGAATTCAGTAGAGTTGTATCAGACCAAAAACGTTTACTCTGTCACGTTCTAAATGTGTGTTCTTCCATAACTGTGTTTAATTTTCAGCCTCTTCCATGTGATCAAAATGACTAGGAGTTACCTGTGCCTTGGATTCACATAGCTGGGGAAGTCACTGAGGCCCATGAAAAACAAAGAGGTTGTTAAAGAATGAAGTGGCCAACTTGAACCTTTTGGCGAGGCCCAGTCTTGTCATCGCTAGGGACAAGATGCACTGAGGCTATCTTGCATTGCTTGTCTCTACTTAAATAGAATAAATGGTTTGAGTCCTTCTCGTCTTTCACCCCATACAAATTTGGGATCGGTGGAGTGCTCCACCTGCTCCCACCGGAAAGTCAGACTCACAGACTGCCTGATAATTGTTCCCACAATCGGAGGCAATTGAAACAAATGGGATTTGTTTCCTTCTACAAAATCAAGAAGAGGGCTGTCTAGGAAGATTCAGCCTCTGTTATCATAGCAAGAAATCTTTCTTTTGTCGCCTACATCACTGAAAAGAAAGAAGACCAAACCTCTTCCCACAGGAGTATAGAGATGGCTGGTATGGTGAGCACCAGCCCAGGACAGCATCCCCAGAACCCGACCTGAATGGCGGGATTCCTACAAGAGCCCCGCCCAGTCTCAGGAAAGGATTAACTCATCACTTGGTTGGAAAACTAAGAAAAGGGAAGAAACTCAGCTCAGAAATCAAATTGCTTCTTCAATCTGATTCTTACCTGTTTGTTTGTTTGTTTGTTTGTTTTAAGACCTACACAGGAATACAGAGATTTTTTTTTTCAATCGACAATTTATCTCAGTGACCTAGTTTCAATAAATGTAACCAGTAAGCTTCATCTTACAAGGTGGTTAGTTCTGAGGTTCCTTTTAACCCAACATAATGGAAATGTGGGTTTCTGTCTTTTGTGATTGCTTAAGAGCTAAAAACAAAGTACTCATTAGTAGTTTTGCAGTTTTAAATGGCCTTGGAAATGAGCTCTGGCTTAAAACTAAAATGAGAAAAGAAAGGAAGGGGAAAAAAACAGGGTTTATTCCGATTGTCTCTGATTGTGGGAACAATTATTAGACAGTCTGTGAGTCTGAGCAAGTGGTCCACTCCACTCACCCCAAACTTGTTTGGGGCGAAAGGCCAGAAAGACCCAGTGCCATTCCATCTGCTTTGAGGAGAGACTAGAGATTCAACATGGACTCAGTGTGTCCTGTCCCTCGTGACGACAAGACTGGGCCTTGCCAAAAGGTTCAAGTTGGTCACTTTGTTCTTAGCACTTCTATTGAATCTGGCTGGGTCTTTAGAAAAAGAAAATCAAGGGAAGAAAGAAAAATACAATGTGTATAAACAAGAACAAAAATCCAAAAGATAAGAATAAAGAATGGAGCATACACACAAACACACACACACACACACAAATCCTGCAGCACCCTTCGAGTTAGAGCTACATACCTACTATCCCTTTGGAGGCATTTCATAACAGCTGCAGGATGAAGGGGAGAATATATTTAATTTACATATGTATATACTTTTTGCCCTAACAAAATAAAGGAGCATGTATGTTACCTTATGAAAAACAGTGTAATTTAACTTGTTTGCAAAGTGCCTACAAGGAGGAAAGAAGGAAAACAGGTCTTAAAAACAAAATTATCTAATTATAGTTGCATTTGTATCAGACCAAATACTATGACAGAAGGGGAATTTTCTCTGGTAGAGAGAATATCAGCATTTTATTTACTTAAATAATTTAAAAAAGAAAGAGTAACATGTGACTCAACTTTAAATTGTCTCCTGCTTACTTGCTAAGTGCAACTAACTTGTTATTTTTAATGGATTTTTGAAAAATGAATGCTAGTTTGTACATCATCACAAATTTTCACAATGCCCTTGCAAACAGATTATCTCATTTGTAGGCACAATGACAAAACCCTTTCCAGGCACTTCTTGAAAAGGTGTGTGTGTTAGGGGGGACCTTCAAAACCACAATCTTGGACTGGCCTTTTGTCTTAAGCATTTGAGAAGGTGAGTAGAAATCAATATTTCTAAAAATAAAATGTCTACATCTTTAACGACATTTCTTAAAGTGATATTTCTAGTGTCATTACATAATACCGAAACGGGTATGACAACCAAAGTAATTTTTACTGCAATCTACACAGAGTGAAATTTCTACAAACTAAAGTATGTTTATATTTTGGCCAATTGTGTCAATTGATGCTCATTCAGTTCTCACTACCTTGGTTATAATTGTAGTCCATTAATTATTTATATTCCAAATGCACGACAATCTGCTTAGCTGGTAGAACAATCTACTTCAGTAGTAGAAGTCTTGCTTCTTATGAAACTGCTCATTTCCTATGTTTTACTAGAGAAATTATTCAAATTGCAAGAGCTTCAAAGCAAATAAACAGAATAAGGGGACTCAGAATAAGAGAATTCTACAGTGAGAGCACTTTGCATGGGCTACAAATCAGGTTCTGTGACTTTCCTAATGTCACAAAACCAGTTAGCCACAGAAAGTCAGAAATAATGCTCATTGTGGCAGATACCCCAAATCTCTTTCCTCCATAATTGGAAAGATCGCTACAGAAAAAGTCTTTCCATAAGGGTGACTCACTTTCTGCTAGGCGATGAAGAGTCACTTAAAAAAGGGAGAGCACAGAGGTAAAAAGAATTAAGTAATGTAATGCCCCAAACTATAAAATAAAACTGAGCCCCTGCGTCTTGCCCATTGGAGTTCTGTGTCGCATGGGTGCTGTTGCGTAGGCGTGATTTCCTGGTCATTTGGCTTTCTGGGTCATTTATTCTGGAAAGCACTCCAGCATAAAACATGCCTCAGCCACAAATTCTGGAGCAGGGAGTAGCCTTTGGTCTAATAAGTTTAATAAACATTTCAGGAATGTAAACACCTACCAGGGAGGGCTGGCCTTTTGTAATTCACACCTCACTGTTGGTTGCTCTAACTACACAACACCTTGCTGAAGAGCTTCCAGCGACGAAAGAGAAGGGGTGGAATGAGAAAGAAATCCTTTTCAAAGGGTGAAATACTCACGAGGTGGTTTAAGTCCCTACGGAGAGAAGCTAGAAAGGATGAAAAAGTAGGTTGTACTCCATTTCTCTCAACTCTCCCTTCCCTTAGAGGGCTCCAAATCGTCATTCTCTAATTTTAAATCTGAGAATAAATGTTCAAAAAGCTTTTAGCAAAACATCCTCAAGCAATGCTGAGCATGTGTCGTTTAGACTCAAATTATAACTTTTCTGTAAGACTTAGCTGAGATGTTCTTATAAAAAAGTCCATTACCCTGACACTCTAATACATAAATAAGAGAATCAGGTTAATTGTTTTTTTTTTTAAAAAAAAAATCGGATTAAGATTTCAAACTAATTGTGATAACAGCACCTACCTATCCTAAAACATTTATCCCAGAACGCAAACTTCCATGACTAAGAAACAGAATGGGTTCATTTTCAAACAGACTATCACTGACGTTCTGTTCTACCTGCTGGAACCATAGAATATATTTTAACTTTACACACACACAAAACACCGACTCGTCTCCTCGTCGGTTACGAAGACCCAGGCGTGCAGGATTCTCCCGATTCCAACGTGTGAAAGTGGACTCCGATACCAGTTTGCAATTACAATTTAGCCTCAACATGAGGGAAGAATGAAGAGGGACAAAATCTACTATATTGATATGTATCTAGGTAGACATATCTTTTGATATATTTGCAGATGACATTCCCAAAGTCGTCTAAGGTTTAGAGCACTGCTTTGGACCGACTCCTCAAGTAATTCTTATCCAAGCTGAAGTTTAAAAACCAGTGATCCTTAAAATATTTGTATGATAATGTAATTATGTTGATTGCTGATAACATTCAAGAGAGCAGTGATATTGCATTTCAGCGGAGTTCAGCAATCATCTGAAATGTCTTTCCATTTTTAGAGTGTGGTATCGTGGAATAAACATGATTTTTGGATTCAGAATGGCCTGAGTTCACCATCACTTACTCGCTAGTTGTATGACCTTCAGTAAGTTTCTTAACCTATCTGAGCATTGGTTTCTTAGGTCTAAAATGGGAAACCTAATAACGGCTACCTACCACGGTTGCTGGGGGAGTTACATGGGGCAGTATGTGTAACACACAGCACTTAATCTGCAGGAAATTTTATTACCTTCTATCTCAGCAATTTGATGTGACTATAACCTCTTTTAAAATATTCAGTTTAACCAAAGTTTCTCTTATAATCCTCACACCATTATCAGTAATGTTCTGGGAAACAACTATTGCATAATCTGCCAAATAAGAACAACGGGGCCTCGACTAGTCAGCAAACATGCCCAAGCCTGTCTTTCTGGTAGCCGACCATTCGGTCAGCTATTAAATTGTTCCTGCTGTGGTTTCTTTTCTTTTTAAAAAAGATTATGTAGCAACCCATCTTTCATTACTCATGTTAAATCTAATCTTCATTAGCTATTTGCTTCATGCAGTTATGGGAATGTATTCACTTCCTATACCTTTAGGATATATCCACAATAAATCAAAATTATTATATATAAGCAGAGTCTCAAGTGATCCAGATTGGCAAACCATTGCAGTGCCACGGCTTAGAAGTATCGTTTGGGAATAACTGACTAGCATTTGTGGCAGAAACACCAGCATGTACTATAGTCTTGAGTTTTGAGTCCTGCTGTGCACACTGTACAACGCTCTCATATCCTTACACCGTGGTTTTTTGTTTGTTTGTTTGTTTTTGGTTTCAATAAATCGGTTTCCAAGAGGCTATTATACTCAAGGTTCTTGATGACTAATCCTTTGCAACTTGGTGTGTTCACTTCTCTAAAACTTGTCATTTTTCCTTCAGAAAATCTTCTAAGGTATACAATCCAAAATTCGTCAGAGGTCATATGAAAGAATCATTACTATGAAAAGGTGGCTCACCCCACAAGGCACAGGTATTTCCAAGTAAGACAGTGACACACAGACCAAAGGGCTTTCAAAACCTCGGCAAGACACTCAGGTCACAGCAGATATAGGAGTAGATGGTCAGATTCTTGACTTTCCTATTAAAATGAGCTAGAGAAAGTATGAAAATTAGTTTATACTCTCCCAAATCCAGCTGTTAAAAATCAGTGGAAACATCCAGCTTTGTCTGGGCTTTCTCAAATCTAGTCCCGAGATTAAAGAAGGGTAGGTAACCCTCAAAGCAAGCAGAGGAAATGAAGATACGATTTGACTTAAGGACTGAGCATTAACAAAAGATCTATGGAAAACAGGTTGTGAGCCAAAGCAAATGTTTTATACTAATCATTTTTATACAAAAAGGGCTTTTTAGAAATGAATTGAGGAATGCATAAAATGCCAACTTTCAATTGTCAATCTTAATTGTTCACATAATAAAAAGGGATTTTCTTGTCTTCTTAAATTAAATCAAACTTTGGATAAGAAGGAGCCTTACAATTACTGGGTCTAATAAAGTATTTTCTTTTATTCTTTAAGAAGAATAAATTCTGTTGTAAATGGTTTAATAAGAGGAAATAATTTATTAGGATCTGCAATTAGTGCAGGGCCTTAGACAAGTTGTGCAGCGAAACTCAAGCTCATGTTCACAGGTGGAAATGTAGACACAACCGCCACATGCTTTGCTACCAGTCAAGAACATGCACCAAGATCCATGAAGACAACTGAGTCTAAAAATGACACAGTTGTGGTATTTTAAATCAAAATATTTTCTAACAGTGAAATGTTTCTAATCATTATGGTAATTTTGCTGACCCGATATAGAGTAAGGAGCTGCATTCACTGGTATCACATCTCCACATTCTTACAGACTTGAGTGTTTTTTTGTTTTGGTTTTAGCTTTGTTAGAAATACGGCAATCAAATAATTTACTTACTTATTACACTATATCTTACCTACATACCGAAGGCACAGCATCTACGAGGCCCCACTTAGGAAGCAAATACCACAAGCAAACAGTTCTTAGAGCAAACCCCACATCTTCCTCAGTTCCTGAATATCCTCTCCCTGTCAATACTGTAATGTGACACAGTGTTTGTGTGGGTGAAGGTGTGTATGCGTATGTCTGTCTATTTGTAAAGTGTCATCCTGTCTATCAAATATACAAATCTCAATAGCAGAAACATTTCTTGCCTATCATGGGCAGCAAGATGATAGAAAAACTATTTTTCTTTTGTTAAATTCACGAGATATAAAATTTCATATTTTTCAATTATAATATTTTGACTTTGATTTCCAGGTTTCCTACTTTGGAGAGTTTAAGGCTCCTTAACCCCGTGAAGTCAATAGCCTTGCTTTCCTGTTAACTTTTATGATTAAGACTTTTGACCTCTAATTA
>NW_006438644.1:169145-179175 GCF_000325575.1 Pteropus alecto | reverse complement strand
CTATGAATTCATCTAAATATGAGTTTATATCACTATCAATTCTCGGTTTACTTTATTAATATTTTTTAACAGTAAAGGCCACATTTTATTTCCAGCTTATCCACTTAAAAATTCATCAAGTCTTTGGAAACATATTAATTTAACATTCTAATTTATTTCAGACGACATTTGACTTCATACTTGTAAATCTACAAGTATAATGATACTTTACCTGCTGCTTCTCACTCACCAAACAGGCTCCAATGGTTTAAATTTAGTAAAATAGGGTTGTTGCATTTTTTTAAATCATGTCGTGAAAGACTGTACTACTGAAAAAGAAACCAATACTTTCTGTTGGAACCTTGCTACTACTCCATAAAGAAGTCGAGACTATTTTCCTTCCTCTAGAAATTGGGTGGGCTTTTGGGACTGCTGCGACAAATAGGATGTGTCAGAAGTGATGCTCTGCGACTTCTCAGGCTGGATCTTAAAGGCAAACAGGCCTGGCTTCCTCTCTAGGCCCACTTGCCTTTGCCCTGTGTTGAGAGGACGACCAGGCCACATGGGGAAGCCACATGCAGGTGTTCCAGCTAAAGACTCCGCCACGAACCAGAAGCAGCTGCCAGATGTGATAAGATAGCTTCGAGATGATTCCAGCCCCCCCGCATACAAGTCTCCCGGCTGAGAACCCAGACGCTGTGGCAATGAGATAAGCAGTCACTTCTAAGGCCTGTCGAAATTCCCAATCCACAAAATGTGTAATTATAAGTGATCATTTTCTGCTACGAAGTTTTGTAATTTGCTACAGAGCCATGGAGAACCAGACACGTGTGCTTGGATTTGAGCATGTGCACGAAGGCTATTTGGTACTTAATGTGGTGGAATCCTTTTCTCTGGTCTTTTTAAACCATTTACTTTATTTACCAGTTTTTCTGTGCCTGGTATACTTTGCTAAAATCTACCCTTGCAGAGCTACTCACAATGAAAGTATTTAAAAAGTTTTCCTATGGGGCCTCAGGTAGCACTAATGTGTGAACTGACATGCAAAAAAACTGCTTCCCCAAGCATGTCCCCCCAACTTAGCACTGACAACTAATTTAATTCCTGGCTACCTGGGCCAGGCCAAGCCATATATGGCCTGGGTGGACTAGTGCTTTTAAGTGCACAGGTGTGAGGTGATGGCTGCTGGGCCAGACACGGGGAAAAGCTCGAGACCGTTCCCCATCATCAGCCACAAAGTGCAACCGAGGCCTCAAACTGAGTGACCTCCCAATTCCCTGAGATGTGGCAGGCCAGGTCTACACAGGCGTCTCTGAGCCTGCAAAGAATGGTATCGACCTACAAATATTTACTGAGTGCCCACTGCATCCTAAGAGGATCCGCTGGGGTTTTAGGGTAGGAAAACACCCCTGTGAATGTGTAGGGAGCACTAACCACAGCAGAGGCCAGCCTCTCTCCCTGCCCAAGTCTAAACCTGTCACCTTTGCTTTCACTTCTTGTATCCTCGGGCCACTCCCATCTCTGTTTTAGTCAAACACCTCTTAACTCTCCCTGATGTTTCTTCAAGGGTACATCGTGCTCCTCCAGCCTAAATTAAGAGTCATTCGGGGACCCTGTTGACATTGGAGACCCCTGGGCCCCTCCAGACTCACTGAATCAGAATCGCTGCAGGTAGGACCTGGGCGTGGTGTTGTTGCAAACGCTCCCAGCTGATCCTATTGCATCTATACTGGTCTGCCCTGACTCCAGCCTCTCTGCTCTCTAATTCATACTACTCATTCACTAACACTAGGTGAATTTTTCAGAGCATAACAAATAACATCATTCCCTTGCCACTTTAAAATGGGTTACCACGGCCTAGCAGGTTGCTTACGCCATATCCCAGAACGCGAAACGCTTTCCAGTCTGGCCTCGACCTACTTTCTAGTCACGTCACCAATAACCCACATAGATCTCACTGTACTGCACTGCGGCTTGCTTCTGCCAAGCTGTACCCCTTCCTTGCTGCCAAACACAGCCTGGGCTCGCCTCTCCAGTGCCTCACGACCCCAGCTTCGTTCAGCTTGGCCCTGCCACCATGGATGCCTTCAGCGTCTCTGTTGCATCTGGTAAAACTTCTCTTCCTCGGAACCTAGTTCAAAAGCAAGCTCTCCCATATCATTATACCTGCAAGGTCTCCTTCCCTCCTCTCAAAATCTATAGCATCTAGTCTCAAACAATTTCATAGTAGTTCTCGCATCCCTCCTTGTATTAATAATATCAATATTCGCCTTCTTCCTCATAGCTAGCCCTGCTCACCACATAAAGTGCTTAAAGGTGTGTGTGTGTGTGTGTGTGTGTGTGTGTGTGTGCACCCACAACAGACATGTGGAATTGAATTTAAAAAGAAAGATCGAATTTATAATTTATGGCAGTCCTCAAAAGCTGCAAACATCAAGTTACTACAGCAGGAAAATTATGTTATATGGCCTTGTGATAATTTATTCTATTAATGTCAAGTTTCAAAGTGTTTTTGAAATGTAAATGGCTAGTTTTTTTCAATTTTATTAAACTTATTGGGGGTGACATCGGTTAATACAATTGTATAGGTTTCAAGTATACTGTTCTATAATAGTAAATATCTTGATTCACAAATAACACACCACGAGCTACAATTTAAAGTTGTAATCACTCTAATAAGAAACTGGTTTTTATTTATTAATTCTAGGAAATTGAACCTTTTTTTGGCAAAATGAGCGATGACATTATTTATGTAATTTTTAATAGGCTCTAACACAAAGGCTTTAATTTCTTTTTAGTACAATTGTGTTACATCAGTTCCTTGCACTTCAAACATCATCAGCTACTTATATTGAGGCCTTTTCAACATTTTCTGATATTTATAATTTTTCACTAAAAATTTATTTCATGTTTTTTAAAATACTTTGTGAAACATTGTATTTATTCAATATTTTAAGTTGTTTTTATTTATCAGATTATTATATCTAGCATTTGCCTATAAGTATGGACAAAATGATAAGTGTTATCAGAATTAAAGTATTATTAACAGAGTAGATGGCTTTTGACATGTTACAAATCTCATGCATTTTATAATTATTTTATTGATAAAGAACAATCAATAAGCTGCTATCTAGTATTGTGTTTACCAAACTAAAGTTATTTTGCACTAAAAGGGAATACATTAAAATATATTATGAATTATCTTTTCTCAGGTTCTAAATAGTGACCCTTATTAAAGAACCACCATGACCAGGACTTCTAGTACACCCTGGCCTCATGGGTCCCATCCTAAAATCAGGAAGGGGAGGGGCCTGGAAGACCATCACAGTCGACATTCTCTTTCTCACACCCCTGACCCATAGCTGTGGACTTTGTAGTGACGTCTCTGCCATCACTAGTTGAGTGGCCTTGAGCAAGTCACCTCATGGCATTAAGTCTCCATTTTCTCATTTCTAAAATGAGCATAATAAGAGTGTCCACCTAAGGTTTTCTAAGGTTTTTGTGAGGATTATGTAGGATAATAAGACCTCTTTAAATGTCATCTATGTTATTACAACAATCCCAACATGTGACCTTAAATTCTTCATCATCAGAAAAATTAGAGAAACAGAGAACTCTCTATCTCCAGAGTCTACGAAGCAGGTCATATCTGTTTTGACAGGTTCCAGGAATTCTCCTTCCTCAAATCTCTGCCGTCAGCCTTCAAATCCGTGAAAGCTTTTAGACACTCAGGAGAGCCTTTCTGCCTGTAATTTCTGATTCACGTCTTTCTTAAAGAGGATCGACATCTGCACATCTGTCGGGGGAGGGCACTATGCCTTATTTGTCACGTGTTCCTCTGCATGATTGAATTCATTAGGTCCTTTCCTGAGAGCAGATGTGGGTCGATTAGACAATATATGAGCCCTACGGCAATGAAGAAAGAAGCAGGGATGGGTCAGAGGTAGGGAGTCATCAACGACATATTTTTACTCAAAATTACTTCAAAATTAGACACATCCAAACAATGAAGGAGAAAAACAGAAAGCATACTCCCTGGGAGAAGGGGGGAAGCAGTGATGAAAAAAATATATGCTTAATGTCTTATTTTTCTTAGAAATGTGGTTCTAAAGAGAGGCAAAACCTAAGAATTTTCTAGCTGAGTTCTTGATAACGTACGACGTTGAACCACATGAAATTGCCAATTGCGTAGGTCAAAAACAGTCAAATGAAGGCAAATTCATAGGCTGATGTACTTAGCCTATGTTAGCCATCTTATACGAAGACTGCATATTTTTAAGCCTAGAATCACAGTTAGGGAGCTCAAGAGATGCACTGAGAGGTAAGTGAATGCCAAGACTGACAGGGAAAAAAAGCTCTGGATTCCTATCTCATTCTTCACAAATTTGTTCCAGAGCCAGAAAAAAGACGGGTAGAAGCACCATTACTGTCTGGATAAATTTCCATTCTCTTTCTCTCATCGCTTTCATGTTTAATGCATGCAGCTGAATTCACTTACGTGTCCATTTAAAGCAGTAGCTAACATTTATTGAACACACCGATTATGTGTTCTGGGTACTTAACTTGGATAAACATTGAATCCTCATAACGAATCAAGAAGTCCATCCTATATTCACTGCAGCACTACTTACAATAGCCAAAATATGGAAGCAACCTAGGTGCCCATCAATAGACGAGTGGATAAAGGAGATATAGTGTATATATATATACATACACACAATGGAATATTGCTCAGCCATAAAAAATGAAATCTTACCATTTGTGACAACATGGACAGACCTAGAGGGTATTATGCTAAATGAAATAAGTCAGACAGAGAAAGACAAATACCATATGATCTCACTTATATGTGGAATCTAAAGAACAAAATAAATGAACAAACAAAACAGAAACAGACTCGTAGATACAGAGAACAAACTGATGGTTGCCAGATGGGAGGGGGGTTGGGAGGCTGAGTGAAAAAGATGAAGGGATTAAGAAGTACAAATTAGTAGTTACAAAATAGTCACAGGGATGTGAAGTACAGCATAGGGAATACAGTCAATAATACAGTACCCGCCTATCCTTTTCAGAATACCCAGGTTTTCTATGGCCAAACAAAGGTAGAAAGAGGCACCGACACTTGTATAACTAAGCAGCAAAGGAAAGAGTCACACTCCAGCAGGATGGCCACAGAGCCTGCGTGTTTAACCACGACCCTGTGCCGACCCCCCAATACTGGGGACACAGAGAGGGCAGGACGAAAAGTTGTCGAGCCTGGAGAAGCAGTATGACCATGACACAAGGACAAAATATTAGTATTCCACTGAGTCTCAAACTCAAAATCAGTATTTTTAGAAAAATCAGGAATAGAGAGCAATGAGAAAAAATGAATGATGGGAGGAAACCCAAAGTGAGAAAATGGAACTTGACACAGGCTGTTTAAATGTTCAGTAAGAATGAAAACCGGCCCGAAACGAACAAGCAAAAACATTTCCAGACACTCTGAGTAGAAAGGCAGCTGACTTTTGTGCAGCTTTTTCCCAAGAAAACATACTGATAAAGGGCACATGGGAACGCCAACATAAGAAAGTGTTGACCTGGTCACTTTCTTAGTGGAAAGTGCAAATCTAAAATGCTAGGTAACCTGCTAGATTTCACCACTAGAGGACAAGGCAGGCTCATGTGCTTTAGATTTTTAGAGTACCCAGTAGAGTATTGTGCCTGATTTAAATAAACAAACAACCAGTAGCAGCACAGTAAAATTGTATAATGGCCACAGAATGTATAATTTACATGTAATTATTTATAATTTAAATTAAAACATCCTATTAAAAATGTCATGCAAAAAAATGAAAAAACGCACATGCATTGTGAAATAATGTATATAGAAAAATTATAAGGAAAACTATGCTATTTCACCCAGAGATTATAAAGCTATATTCTTCCAAACATTTTTTTCTGTGCAAATGTTGATGGATTTCTATGCATATATGGACAAAAAAGCATTCTTGCCTAAGGGTTAGGAACATAAACGCTGAAGCCAGACTGCCTGGTTTCGAATCCTGGCTCTGGCATTTCTGTGATCTTTGGCAAATTTCTAAAGTTTATGCCTCAACATCCTCATTGGCTAAACTGGGGACATAATAATAAAAGCTTTCTTTGGGGTTGTTGTTAAGTTTAAGTAAGTGCACTGAATAGAGTGCCTGGCACAAAGTTTCAGTAAAGATGAGTGAGTGAAAGAGAGAGACAGAAAGAGAGAGCAGAAATGAGACCACAAATATAACCCTATTATACTTTATCTGTTTCTACTTAAACTTACCTCGATGTCAATACATGTTAATAGCTTCATGGTTATCCTTACATTTTTAATACAATGTTTAAAATAACGAGTTATTATTTATCGATGCTCACACACTTTTACATATGCAGAGACAACCTCTGGGATGAAAGAGTATATATGTTTCTTCATCTTCACATTCCGCTAGATATAAATCTTCCTAATTTTTAAAAATAGATGCATAATATTTCACTATATGGCTGCATTTTACTATTTGCGAAGAGTTCCCTATAAGGAAACGTAAGATGTTTATAGGAATTTTTTTTTTTTTTTTTTTACCAAAAATGCCACAATCAACAACTCTGCTATCTAGTTTTTCATAGTAGACCAATGGGATAAAATCCTAGAAGCAAAACTGATTTGATGTTTATACCCATCTTTATTTGGAGGAATGTTGCCTAAATGCAGATTTTTTTATGTCCTTTGCCCAATCTCTACTCGTTGATTTTCTTTTTCTTACCGATTTATAAAGACCCTATTACAAAAGTATATCATTTTGTCTTATGTGTGGCAAACATTTTCTCCAACTTTTTAATTTGCTTTTTGTTCAGTTATACATTAAGTTGTGCAGATATTTTTAAGTAACCAATCCCTCTTTGGTTCTGGGTTTTTAACAAGCGAAGAAAGAATTTCCCCATTACTAGATTATAAAAAAGAAAAAAAAAACCTTCTAAAATTTCTTTTAATTCTGTGATTTCTTGTTTTTAAATTTAAACCATGTAAAATCTCCAATAATCAAGTGATATTAGCCTATAAAATATCAATTTGAAACAAGTGTATTTAAATCTTTGATCCACTTGAAATTGGGTGTATGTGAGTGTGTGTGTGTGTGTGTGTGTGTGTGTGTGTGTGTGTGTCTGAGCGTGTGAGCTTGTGCATATGCAAGGTGTGAAGATATGAGGTATAAGTCAGCTGGTTTCCTCCCTGTTCCCCATGGTCATCCAATTGTCTCCCAATTATTTAACGAACATCCATCTGCTATATCTATGGGCTTATTTTGGACTATATATTCTGCTCTATAGCTCTGTCTAAATTACTGTGGCTATTAAATACATCCCAACGTCTGATAGAATTAGTATTCTCTCATAGCTCCTTTTGCAGATTTCTTTTCTGGATATTACATAATGTATAGTTTTATAAAAATATAATCATTTTAATTAATTCAAATTTTAAAAATTCTTGCTAATATCTTGCTTAAGAGTGCAAGTTTAGCTTAAGATCTGACATATTTACAGTGTGTTTTCTCGTCCAAGAAAGGATATGTTTTTCAGTTTAGTCAAATCCTCTTTTATATAGTCCTCAAAAGAGTGTTGAAATTTTTCTTCATATAGATTTTCCACTTTTGAAATCTGCCACTTATGGTTTTTAACAGTTTTTTAATTGATTCTTTTGTGTTTTCCAGTTATACATTTATATTAATGTAACTGATAAGCTTGCCATATCATCGAATTTTATATATTTTATTCTTGTGTGATTACATTGGCTGGAATGTGACTGCTGACTTCAGTGTAAATGTTTCTAAAACTTAAAAGGCCTGATGCTGGCTAGATATACACTATGAAGATATTTTAAAAGTCAGAATTACATGTAAATTTCATGTAACTTATTTTGCATGTGGATGAGTATATTGTCCTTTGAGTTATTATTAATATGTTATATTAATAGCATTTATAATATTGAATCATCTCTACATTTCTAAAATAAAACTCTATTTGATGGTATATTATTCTTTTAATAAATTGCTGAATTCTTTTTATCCTAGTCAGAGAGAATAAACGTATCTTTATGTTTTTTCCTTCAACCGTGATTCTCTGATGTGCTTCAGTAAGGAAAGAGGCCTGTATAATCATGTTTTCTTATCCTCAGTGGCTTGCCATGGCCCGAGTCACGGCATCTTTGTAAAGGGTTACTTCAGGACCACGACACTTACTTTTAGAGAGGCCCAGGACCCACTCAAGCTCTGGAGAAGTTCTCAGTATCCTTCACATGAGCTGATTCAAATGTCACTATTATTTGGCAGATATTGTTTTGGGGGAGTTGGATTATGATTTATTATAGTTGTTTTTTTCTCTTATGTTTCCATTGTTGTTGTTGTTGTTGTTTTATTGTTTTTGATAAGTCTCAGAGAAAGATATAAAATAAAAACATCCTTCTTCAAATCTTTTACCAGAACTCCTAAGGCTGTCCCCATTGTTCCACCGAATGGTGTGCTTAATTATCTAACACATTTTCTACTTTTAGATATTTCTGTTGTTACAAATTTTTACTGTGATAACTATCACTGAAAGGAAGGAACATTAAAAAAAAAAAACAACAAGGTGGGAAAAAATACAATTCAATCACTTTAAATGAGTAGCAGAAAAGTAGAGATGCCTGTAGACTAATGAAAAAGATACTAACTAGTGCTACTTTTATGGGGTAAACTGCTCAGGCAGAGAGGAGCATAAAGGGAACTTAATCGCTTTAGCAAGTTCCTCTTTTTTAATTTCTTCTCTTTTTCCTTCCCACATCCTCTCTCCTACAAGATCTGCTGTGCCAATATTGCTGAGAGATTAGAACTCTTCTCTCACTGGATGTGTAAGATGCTACACTGTGACCTGGTGACAGGCAGTCTTCTACGTTTCCACACCCTTTAGTTCTCACTTAATTGAAAATCCAGGGTTGCCATTCATAATCACGAGAATGTATTTAGGTCAGACCATTTGTCTGGTAGAAATTCCTTTTATACCACATGGAACTCAACTACTATAAATTAGGATTATGGGGATAATACATCGATTTAGGATCAAGTGGATGATCGCCCTGAATAAAAGAGGCTAACAACTACTTTGTGTCTTTATGTTTTGTTTAGGTATCCTGACAGCAGCATTTTATTGGTCATCTATCTCAGGTGTAAATGCTTCACATTTTAAAAAATGTTTCGCCTACGTCCTTCGTCTGTCTAAAGAACCTAGAGATTTAAATAGTCTAGCTGCCCTTCAAGACACTTCAACTCCTATCGTTTACCTACATCATTAGAAACAAATGTCTCAGTCCAAAACGAGTGCTAAGAAAGATCGTAGAGAATAAAACAACATCAATGTCAACAACAAAAACCACGGAAACTTTAAAATAACTGCATTGTTGAGGCTCTGTGCCAGTCAGTATGGCCAAAAAATTATATTATATGACCTGTGTCTGTAAGAGTCTTACTCTGTAATGGACTAAATAGATGATTTACAGATAGGTGACATTTACAATGTGCAAGATATTCTAAGACTAAAATGATCAGTGATGTAGTTTCACACAGAAAGGCAGGTATTAATTCTATGGGATCTTTTGTGGAGATTGTTTGAAGATTTCGGTCTCTGAGTAGATAGGAATTGGACAGCCAATGAGAGGCCGGACCAGTGCCTGGCTGGGTTCTAGGACAAGCAAGGTCAAGAGAAAAAATAAAATTCTCTGAGAGGGCCAAGCTGCCCCTACTTTATGGACGGTGGTGATTGGGAGGAGGAAGGATGGGTTATATCAAACTTATCAAAGGAGCTTTTTCAAAATACAAATGCTTTGGCTTCCTCCCCTGCAGTTCTGGTAAACATTAGGTAGGAGAAGAGGAGACATGCACATTTTTAAAAAAGCTCCCCCGCTGACTCAACTAACTTTTTCCCTCCCTGCTCTGCATCCACATTGGCCTGGGAGGAAACAATGCCCTGAAGAGACCCCTCCAGCTGAGTCTCTGGAGAGGAAAGACTC
>NW_006438644.1:154843-169106 GCF_000325575.1 Pteropus alecto | reverse complement strand
GGCCAGAGTTTTACATTTTTTTCAATCCTTCCTTTTTAATAGAGATCATGGGTATTCATTAGCTATTGTATGAGATTACTTAAGAAATATATAATAAAGAAATATTCTATTAATAGTTTTGGTTATCTGAGAAATTCTACTAGTAATCTCAGAAAATCATTTTTTTTCTACCAGGAGATTCAATATAAATCTAGTTTATTTTCAATTCTTATCTTTTAAAGCCTTTAAATAAAAAAAACCCATTAACGTGAAAATTCCTCACTTTCTTAACAGAAAATCAACCACAAAAATGAGTTTTGGTAATAAATGGGTCTAAACAGATAGAGGTGCATGGAATAAATTACAGTTTAAAAGGTAATGGGGACTTTCTGTCTGAGAAGTCTGCAGTTGACACCTTCTTCATCAATTCATGTCACCATTAATATTTGACAGCTTTGAGTCAAGCAAGAATCACATGTGCAATCCTGAGGGACTTTACGGGGACAGCAAAGGACAAGTATGACAGTCTAGTGTGGCTGTCTTAACTACATATGAATTACAGTTATCCATCTGAAATAGTTACTGAAAATGAAATAAAAGATTTAGCAAACCTCAGCTGAATCAATTTTTTCCCTTATACACAGTTTTTCATATTTCACCAGTTTGTTTGTTCATTTGCTAGTTGGTAGTTATAAGCTACAGTCTTAATTTATAAAAGCATACTTCATTTAACAGGAAAATCAGAACCCATTTGCCCCTGAAATTTTTATTTACTTCTTGTTACTAAAAACTTTGTAAACTGTGTTCAATCGATGAAACCTAAAGATCTGACAAAACAACATCTCAGATGATAAGAAAACTGTTAAGATATTGATAGAGCAAAATATTTATTTTTCTGGTAATATTCCCAATAGGTCACAGTATATTATTCTTATATGTACATTAAATGGTCCTTGTACAGTTAAAAAGCCAAAACAATATTCGTATAATTACAAATGTAAATTATTTTAACTACACACACAGAAAAACAATAAAACCCAAAAAATTCCCCCAAACCAGACCTCTTAAATGTTCTGAAATTATTACTTCCCTTAAAAAAATCCTATATGGCACCAGCCAGGTGAAAAATATTAATTGTACCTTTGTCCTATAGTTCTGGCTTTCTTAACTTGTCTGTCGTTAATCGCTATGCATCCTTTTCTCCAGCTAAACTAAATTACAAGATGTCCCTGACTTATCTTAAGGCTGCCCTCATCTACCCTGCTGATCATGCCCTTCTCTAGATGTGGGATATGGCCTCCTATGAACAATCTTATTCACCCATCTTCTGAAATTCATCTGACATCACAACTTTTTCGTGAAGAATGTCAAAGTCCTCTATTTGATAATGTCCTCCCCACAAACACACATAGATCCAGAGGCCAGAGAATTTGTTAGCATCTCTCTTTTGGGATCATCTTTTGCTTTCTATAATTACTTGGGTGTCTGTTATCTTCTCCACAAAACCACCCACCTCTCAGGCACAGGAAATGAGTTTTTCCCCTCTTAGCATCTTGTACATCAGCTTGCATAGTATCGAACCCAGAGAAGGTACGCAACAGAAAAATAGAGCGTAATGAAATATTTTAGAAAATAAAACATTTAAAGTGCGACCCAATGGGATGAAGCTAAGATGCCTGAATGAAGTTACAAGAAAACAGATTTCTGTTGGGTACATGCGAAGAACTCGTTTTCAACCATTTGTTCTGTCTGGTTTTGGAGTGAGTGCCTCAGTGGCAAGGATGCTGGTCTGAGAAGACGTCAGACTACGCCACCCTTAGGACTCATTCTAAACTCTATATCTGATAAGTCTGTAAAATCTTCAGGGAACTTCTTTGTGTTTGGTGCTAACAGAAGATCAATTTCTAGCAAACAGAGCCAATTATTTTAAATTTCAAATTCTGCAGTAAATTTATATAAATTATCTAAACACAGTTCATTAAAATAAATACCTCCTTTGATGTCATGTCTCCCTTCAGCTACCATAAATTTCTCTACTATTTTGTACTGAAAACTCTTCCAAGGAATTTCTCATACATCAAACTCCACTCCTTACTTTCCAATGTCTCTTGAGCCTACGGCCATCCTCCCTATTTCAATAAAAACACTCTTATCAGTGCCACACCTCCACTTTACCAAATCCCGAGATTAACTCTTAGGTCTACATGAACATGACCTCCCAGGACACTGGTATTGCTAGTTATGCTCTCCTTCTCAACACTCTAGTCACTTGGATTCCAAACAATTCTCTTCTCCGGTTCCATTGTTTGTTTTGATTGTCTTACCCTCCCTTCTCGTCTCCATTGGGATCGCCTCTCCTTTTGCTGAAAGACACATAGTGGGGAGGACCAAGTGAGCAATGATCACCTCCTTCTCTATCGACAATCTTCCTTCAGATTTCATCCAGACATTCACACAGAATGCCATCTGTATGCTCCTGAATCACAAACATCAGTCACAGTCTTGAATTCTCCCCTGAGCTCCAGACTGTTTGATTAGACTGCTTTCTCAACATCTCCTGACTGGATGTCTCATAACATCTCAATGTGAACTTTTTGAAGCGCAACACTTGATTCCACATTTCATTTTCTAAGCCGCAGATATACTGGCCAAATGAGCTCCAAAGAGCTTTATGCATGTTGTTTACATGGCCTGGAATGTCCTCCCCCATCCTTCTTATTCATGCTAACACTTCACGTGCCTTCGTTCACAACCCTATCTCAAGTAGCATTGTAGAAGTTTATTAAATGGTTGGCGAATGAAGAGATGAGCAATCACTGATTGCCTTTCATCATAATACTTAAAATGGTGCCGCAAGCTTTTCCAAACTGCCTTGCCAGAAACTATATATTCTTTCCTGAATTTGGAAACACTAGAACAGAAATCTGTTAACTGAGCTGTTGTGGGAAAATGTACTTGGCTGTATATCTGCCCCTAGTGGGAAGTCTGGAAACTTTATAAAGGGGATGTGATAGCAACTATCCCGGAATTCAAGCTTTACACAGCATGAAACTTCAAAGACCACAGTTGCCTCACCTATAAGATGCCACTCTTGGGTCCATGACCTCTACAGTCTCATCCAGTTCTAAAATTTTATGCTTTTATGCTTCAAATATTCGATATGGCTTGAGTAATAATTGGAGTCTTGGATATAGAAATGAGATAAGAGGCTGAATTAGTGGCTCTAATCAAGGCCATCATAGCTGGAGAGCTAAGGCTAATCCAACAAGTTTCTTTACTATTCCTAGTGATTCTCTCCCAAAAGGGTGCACATGGAGCAAAGGATCATTATGAAAAAAAAAAAAAAAAAAAAGACACCCTCTGATCTGTGTTCCTCGACGGGAACTTCCTTAGAGAAGAATTATTGATATATACCTAAAAGCCAAATTTGTATGATATTTTTAATTATTTTCTCATTTTTAAAATGTTACGGTTACAGTTTTAACTCAATTCCCTTTTTATTACTCATTTCCATAAGCCCTCCACTGCATATGGTGACTGGAAGTGTAAACTGTTTAGTTACATTCAAGGTGTTATGTCTAAGCAGAATGAAAACAAAAGGTACAGGAAGCGTGATTTTTATAGGACTATTTCACTTGTCTCATCTTAAAAATTCATCAACAAGTGATATTCCTTCCTATTATCTTCCCTCCCTGTTGTACTCGACAGCCTTAAGTAAACTCGGCATTACAGACTTTCTAACTTACTGGGGCACTGGTTTACTTCATCAAGGACTGGTTCTCTATAAAGGCACAAACAAGGGCACGGGCAAAAACTTGCTGACCTCTATGCCAGGAGCATGAATGCTTCTGTATGTCCTGGGAAAATGTGGATGTCAAATGGGTAGATAAAAGACAGTTCAATAAGACTGCTGTTACCACCCTCTTTAAATCTTTAATGACATGGATGATGTCCCCTAAATCGAATGTGAACTGGTGAATTTTGTTTTCATGACTGCTCTGGGAGGCTCTAGATATTTCGGTAAACCAACAGACATTTGAGTTTTGAGCAACATGGTGTTTTCCCATGAAGCATATGTACGCGAAAGTATCTTTAAACATCAAAGAGACATGCACGTTACAGTAACTAAAACTCCCTAAAGCATTTTCCTCTTTGCCTCAGACTTTCTACCTTATGAAATGTAGATGGTTCAGCAAATGCAAATAAATACCTGTTGAATTGGTTTTAATTCAGTAGCCCGGATACTGTTGTTCTCCAAATGAGTGAGCATAAACTCCAGAGACCGTGTTGTCTGTTACCCAATAGTACAAAGCGTGTCTAATGAGAAAATAGCCACAGGTGAGGATTTCTTCTTTTGTTGTAACTATTATGAATATATTCATAAGGAAAAAAATCAAAAGACACGATTGAATAGGTAATATACATTATAGTCAAATGGAAAGTTTTCTCTCCTTTAGATAAACTCCCCTTTTTCTTTCATAGTCTCTATGGTAACTATGGTATTGAGTTTCATTCACTTTTTATATGATAATTGTTTTATATGCATATTTTTCCTTCCTTTTTTTTTTTTTTCCTGAGACTAGGAATTGATCTATGAGCTCCCTCTAATTTAGTAGCAGAATCATTGCACTCATGAAGGGGTGACAAACACACTGCCCGCTTATTACATCTAAACAAGGTGAGAGACAGGGAATATTTCCTGGGGCTTTAGGAGGAAAGTGCTCATGCTTGGAAGCTCATATTCAGAAACTAAATATATGCATTCAAATATTAACACTATTCTTCTTTAAACAATTTAATTAATTCAATCACATTGGTCAATTTTTCACACTCATTGATCTGTTAGCAATATCTCCTTAAAATAGATATAATTTGAGCTTTGGGGTTTTCAAAATAACCTGGTATACTCCTAATTTGGACATTGTATACTCTTAATTTGCAGTGTTAAAAGAATGCTTACCATTTGTAGAGCACAAGAGAGAAAGACAATGTGGCAATTATTTATCACTGTTGATAGATAATAACAGTTTCTAAGAGTCTGGGTGAATCTGCTCTTATGAAGAAAGAGAATCAGGTAGACTGTGCATCAGTAATACACACACACACATTTAATATTTGACCTCTATCAGACAGACAATACACTGACATAATTATATGTGTTATTTTATGACATAATTAATAGTGTTATTTTTCATCTAGCTGTTCTCTATTAACCCAGATGTTTTGCTGCTGCTCATCTGTGTCACAGAAAGGAGAATAATTAGTAATTTCAAGTGATGTCATTCTCTTTTGTAAGAGATCAGAGGGCTCTCCCATGCCTTTCACAATATTCAAAAAAAAAAAAAAATGAGCACAAACATAGAGATGTGATTTTCAACCTTCATATGGGATTAATAAATAAGCAACACAGTCCAGGAAACTTTACTGTGTCTTTAATAATTTCAATAATAAAAATTCACAAGAGAGGAAAAAATAGCATTTTGAATTTATTTAAAGAACTAAGTCCAGCCCTTGTGAGTCTCTCAAATTGTCATAAATTTTAGACTGGAGAACCTACTGACTCACAAATGCTCTACAAGCCTGCCAAAGAAAACATCACTGTGGGTTGCTCTAATAAGTGCTTGGAATACAGAGGAAGAACTTTGTTTTCAACCCGATTTGGATCTTCTTATCTGATGGCATTAGGTTATCACAAACCCACACGCTTTCCAGAACTCCCCCCACTTCCCTCTCTTGACTACTGAGCCATCTTATAGGTGACACTTTTGGATTCAAGACCTAAAAAATCTTTGGTTCCTAAAGGAGTAAGTCATGGAGGATTTTCAATGAACTGAATATGAAATGATAGATTTCGTTTAAATGTACTACTCTGGAAGGCTTGGATATTTCAGTTAATCGACAGACATTTGAATTTTGAGCAATATAATGCTTTCCCATGAAGCATTTGGAGGAGAGACATTTATTTTTAAACATCAAATTAACATGCATCTTGGAGTTGGTGCTCTGGACATTATCTACCACAACCAGATACATCAGTGTTTTTCTCTTAATTTGCAGATAAAGGTAAATAAACTGCAAGATGTTGCATGAGACTTGGTCAATTTCTTTGGTAAGAATCACCAAACTATTGATTATAAAACTAATGATGTATATAACTAAATTTCTACTGCTGTCTATGGTAACAATTAAAATCCATTGGTCTGGTTCATTTAATTCAAGTGTATTCAGGGATATTGTTTATATCACTCTCTTGAACTGACTGCCTATCCTATAACGAGCAATGGCAAGCATTAAATTGTATGTTTGTCCTATAGCATAGAGGTTCAGAAACAACCTCTCACAAGGTTCTACTAGTCAACAGATGAGCATTAAATTCATGGAATGAGATCTGATAGGTAAAAAGTGGAGACACAAGAACTACTTGGATGATGAAGAGTAATAGTTGGGTTGAACCTCAAAATAACGTGGGACTTGAAAAGCTTCAGTAATTTATTTGAAATGTCTCTGTTTTAGTAGCAGCAAGAGCCAGCAAAAACCAAGCATATTAGCCAGGACTGGTCAATGAGTTAAATGGAGGAGTAGCTGACAAGCCCTGAAACTTCACATATAATAACAAGGATGAACAGTTTAACAGTAAGACAATGGGTCTGATGTGGCAAAAGCCTTAGAAGAGGTGACAAAACAAGACAACAGATGGTCAGAGGCCACAAGGAACAGCTGCCACCACCTAGGTGAGAAGAAACTGATAATCCAAACAAATCTCACCTTTGCATAGCTTGCTTCTAAACAAAGTGGGATGAAATATACCATCAAAGCAATAATTTCTATTTAAATGGCTAGCAAATGGAGATACTGGTGTAAGAAACAAGTTTCCTAATAAAAAACAAAAACAAACAAAAATATCTTTTCAGTGCCCCCTTTATCTTATATAGAGAATTGGATGCAGAATTTAAGATGAGTCACGACCAAGTAGAAGCTATAGTAACTAACGTTCTTCCCTTGTAGTAGAAGTGTTTGTCTGTAGACAGATAATTTAAAAAAAAAAAAAAATGGATCTGCTGAAAATCTCTGTCTGTATTTTTCTTCTAACTAAAGAAAATCTTTTAGCTTCCTCTCCTACGATCGGTTTCCTCTTTCTCATTGGCTTTGGCCTCAGGAGGTCTAAATTCTCCTTGATGTTCAGAGAAATTGAGAGATGGGAAGGAGTTGGAATCACTGGGGGAGAGTTTTCCCCTAGATGGCTCTTTCTTTCATAAAGAAAAACATGTAAAGTTCTCAGAAATTCTGTGTATGAATTCATGTACCGTGAAATTAAAAAGCTCTTACTTGAATATAGCCATGGTAAAAATGGTATTTCACTAAGAAACTAAATGCCCAGTGAAGGTATAAAAAAATAATTTTCCTCTTTTCTTGGAGACTATGCTATGATTCTCCCCATACATTTATATCGTCTTACAGTTGCAAGCCTAAAATCAGAAAATTCGGGAAGATTCCTTTCCAAATCTAAGAAGACACCGAAGAGAACCTGTGAACGAGAATGACATTGACCTGAGGTGGTCCGAAGTGGTCCAAGGTGAGGAGGCCTTGTTCATTCCGCTGAGTACAGGGTATATTGTAGTGAGCTACACTTACAGGGAGATCTCATCTATACAAAAAGAGGGAACACTAACAGGCGTTCAACAGGGAGTTAACTGCCTAAAAATAGGAAGAAGAGAAGCATCTGACGATTATCCAGAGATGGAATTTATGCATGATGGTGCCACTCGTCAAGACAATGAACAAGCTAAGCACAAGGCTAACTGAAGAAACCGAGGTTCACCTAACTGAGTAGTCTTCCTTAATCATGGGCTAGTCAATACATTTTAGACAAATCAAAGACAAAGAGTTAAGGCTGACTTTCAACAACCAAAGCCATTGAGAGCTCTAGAAGGGGCAAATGAAGCAAGCGAAAGACAACACCAAGCCAGACGAGGAAACTGCAGCTGGAGAAGGATATAGACACTTTCCTTTCCAGAAGGACAAAGGATCCAGGCAAGATCCAGCCCTGCCGAATAGCTACAAGAGCAAAAATGAAGTTCAGGTTGTGGGCAGAGGGCGCCGTGGACACTTGTAGAAAAGATTATGAATCGTGATCCAAAATGATTTGAGTCACTAGTTAGCAATAGTACCAGTAGGAAGGGAATTGAAACAGCACTGAGAGAAACGGTTCATATGGTGAGATCAAAGAAACTGGTGATATGAAAATATCTATGAAAAAAGAGGAGTGAAGGGAGTGTCTGCTCCTTACTGATGCCACACCGACCCCTTTACAGACATCACGGACTGTGTGTAAAAAGCTACTTTAGAAATTCACTGGCCACTTTCGGTTTGTCTACTCAGCTGCTCCTTGGGCTGGACTGTCTTGCCCCTTGATTTCCACTCATTTGGGTCCAGGGTTTATGCCCCTTCAATAGATGCCGAAGTCCGGCACTCAACGGCTTAGAAATAAGCTTCTTAGTGGCTCTTCCCCACTCTCCACTCCTCCCCACTATCCCAGCTCCTTCAACCCTCAGCTCGAGAGAAACTCGGACGTATCTGCACTAAGTGGAGAGTAAAGGCAATGTTAATTAGTACTTTCCACAGGCCTAAATTACTCACTTTCTAATTAAAAGCTGACTGCATCTACTTGTATGTATTTTTGTTATTGTCAATTCTTTCGGGAACAAGTAGGATATAAATAAAGATTTCTCGTGATCTGAAATCAGACCAGAGCTGTTTTATTTTTTTTGGTTAATACTTGTCAACGTTTAAGTAGGTACTATTCAGGGAGAGAGAGAGAAGTACAGGAGGAAGGAAGGGAGGGAGAGAGAGATGGAGTGAGTCCTAGTAGAAGAGCTAACTTGGAGGGAGAGGCGTCTCCTTTGTGGCCATTAGTCATGAGCCGAGGAACAAAATCGGGGTGAATATAAGACAGGTCAGAATGAAGACAGAGCAGACAGGGAAGGGGAGCTGTGTGTTTCAGACTAAAGTAACTACTCTGCAGGTGACAAAACCACTGCCAGGAATTTGAGGCAAGACTTTCATGTCTTGGCGCCTATTATCTTCATGAATTATCGCAGCTTCTCACTCCCACTCACAGCAAAGAAATGAGAGCTCAGACAGTTGTCTGGGTGATTCAAGGAAAAGGAAAATCAAACTCCAATACTTCAATTGCCTGCGTATTGCATCGAAGTTGGAGATATTTTTGGCTTGCATCTTTGATTTCGGTGTTAGGTTTTGCAATGCAAGGACTAAATTCAGCTTTATTATACCCCAGTTGGTGTTATTCTGTAAAAAATGATGTTTGTGTCATTTTAAATGAAACGCTACTGATGGCTCTGCCTTTCGCCTCAGGGGAATCAGTGTGATGGAGGGAAAGCAGGCATCAGCTCCTGACATAAATCTCCTTTCAGAAGTTTCCTTTCAAGTCGGATGCGGATGCCAAGAGAGCTACTCTCTTTTCAAGTTAGGTAGTTTAACTGTATCTGAAGAAGAGGTCTGGTGACTTCCTTTAAAAATTCTCCGTCACAATGGGAAATAACTTATATTCGAACTTTTACATTACTGATAATGATTACTAGACTTTCGCAAGCTTCTTCTTTCAGAAACTTGTCCATTAAGATGATCATACAACTGATTCTGAACAGGCATAAACTATCGCAGTCTGTGTTTCTTAAAGTAATATTCAATACAGAAAGAAAAACATCCTGTGTTAAAAGATTATCAATCTTATTTATAATAGGAAAAATTAGACACGAGAGAGGATTAGGTAAACCAACAACGGTACATATCTAAAATGGAATGGTATTTAACCATTCTATGTCAATGCAGACTTACTGATGTGTAAAAATGTGGACAACGTATGCTCCACTAAAAAACCCACAGAGAATAAAACAGCATTCATCGTTAAACCCATTTTTCCTCATTTATAAGTGTTTACATTAAAAAACTTGGAAGGCTAGCCACCAAAATACTAACATCTGCCTATCTGTGTCTGTCTGTCAGTCTGTCTGTCTATCTATCCATGCTATCTATTTATGTAGAGATTTTATCACTTTGTTCTTTATACTTTTCTGTGTTGGTGGAATTTTGAAAAACATATTTGTATAAGCTTGGAAAATTTAGAAATTTATCTAATATGTCTTTTGGTTAATCTAACTGATAGAATGCTAAAAATAATCATTACAGTTTTTGCTCAAAGTGCAGAAATCTTGCTAGTTTTCCATTTGGCCTTATTTCTTTTAGTCCATGTGTCGAAAAAAGTAAAAAAATCTCTATAATTTTTAGGCATCGCATTTTCTATGTTAAATAATTAAAAAGATAACTAGCAATGAAGAAGTAAAGAAATGAACTCATGTTTCCTCTCTTAAACCAGAAACAAAAGCTACTTGGTTCTTCAAAGCGTCGATTGTCCTTGAAATGTAGAGGGAGTGCCCAATGTTCTGCATCGATAAACTGACCCACATTAGCAGCTATTTTGGATAACAGGAAGTAATTTTCTTTATCAAACATATAAAAGCTCACATTAATGTGTAGCTGGTTATGAAGCAACTATGCCAAGGAGAAATGTATTACAGCATTTCAGTCCAGTGGTCTGCATTTAAGGCTGATTCAACATTTCCCGTATAAAACTCTATTTTTGAGGCATCGATAACTGAGCCAATTAAAACCAATTATAGATTGGAATTACATGTAGCTTTCTGGACAGAAAGGCTCTTTGTACAGTTTGGACCATAGGATCTATTTTACTTTTCTAAATGCAGATATTTAAATAAAATATTATAATTGAGATTAAGGCTTTCACTAATTTAAAAAGGTTTTTATTTTTTTTTTAAAGTTATTCTTGGAGATTTATCTGTTCATTAGAGTGATGCTTGGTTTTAAATAAAATGAGCAGAGCCTGCTATTCAACTAGTCCATACCTTCAAAAAAACCGAAGTTAAAACATGAAGTTCAGGCAAGTAATAATTAACAATTACTCTTCCTAAATGTCTTAGACATGGAACAAAAGCCAGCTTCCCCTAGCATAATGAAGAACAGGTCCACACTACTATTCCAAGGCATAAAGACACTGTGGACGCACAGTGGGGAAGGAGTGAGCATCCCTCAATCCCCCATCTTCGCAGTCTGTAGCTTGGCAGCGCTTAGAGCAAAGGAGCCACTTGTTTGTCGTCTGCAACCCAAGGGCTCATCTGGGGTGTGGCAAGAAGGGGAGCTCATTGGCAGTGCTGTCAGAATGTAGCCTAGTTCCTAAAATTTGGCATGAGAATGAATGTGAGGAAGGGCCAGTGCCCAAGCCAGAGCACAAGCACAGCGGTAGCCAGGGAGGCTTCTGGGGCTGCCTGGCGTCAGCCCACGAGGAATCACAACCAACCTCCAAAGAGTCTCCTGCCCCCTGTTCAGAGCGACTCATTGCAAAAGTCTTCAGTCATGATTGCAACCTGGCAACTAGCTTTGAAGCCCCTGAAGGGCCAGGACACGGCTGTCAATTTCAGAGTTAGATCCTTTGCATTTAACGTCATATCTGGAACACAGGAGGTGTTCGATTTATATTTGTTGGAGCGATGGAGTATCTGCTGAATTACCACTTGTTACTGCATTTCACAAACAAAAGATCACACAAATGGAAAGAAGTTAATCATTTGCATGGCAGTTTTCAGAAAAAAAAAATTGGGCACAGTATTATTTTTTAAGCTATAGCCTAATAGTTAATATTTGCTACTTCAAGTGATCACAGCAACTAAGCAACACCTATGGAGAAAATCTTGCAAAAGTCCTCTTGAAGCAACAGCTAAAATGTGAAGCGATGAGCTGAAGATATCTCTCGCTCTCTGTCTTTATATTTCCATCTTTCCAAAGGCCCACAGAGGAGGAGGTGAATTTACTAACCTAACATCCATTCAACAAATATTCAGTGAACATTTATCATATTTAGCAAAGTTGAAAAAGACATAGCTAGGCCCTCAACAGCTCTAATTATTTGTAATAAGTGCTTTAATTAGAAGTAAAAACAAAGTGTGTAATTTTACATAAACTAAGCACACACAAAATGTCAACCTTGCTTTTCAAGTCAGAACAGAGCTAAGCAGGCAATGCTTATTAATGAACCAAATAATTTTATCAAGAGGGGAAAATTCCATAAAATTTCATAATTCTGAAGAGAGTCGGATAATCTAAGTTTATTCTTATTTTGCCTTAACTAAATGCACGATTTGTACCAGTCATTTAATCTTTAGGAATCTCAATTATTCATCTTTAAAAATCAGAGTTAGGCAAGTTGACCTTTTAAGCTGTTTCCCTCAAAAATTATAAGATTCTCTATCTTTCTGGACACTTAGATTTCAACTTTTAACTTAAGAAATCTAAAAAATAAAGATCTTTTTATGGGTAATGTTAAACAGCCAAAGTTAGATTTTTAATATTCCAAATCTCTATTTGGATATTTAGTCGTTTTGTATGACCACTGTTACCATCGTATTAAATTTATAAAAGTGTCTCCAAAACTCAATGACGTCATAAACTATTCTTTTTAAAAGTACAAAGTATCAAAAGAAGAAAATGTGCAAAGCTTTAAAATATATCGGAAATAATATTCCTTCATTGTTTGTCTGGTTATTATCCTGGTGGTGAGAGTTACTATTTTGAAAAGGAGCCATTTTATCACAAGGGTGAAACACATTTGTTTCACAGAAAACAGACACTATAATTATGTAAATAAAGAAGAAGCATAACATTTGAATGCAAAATGACCTCAGAATATCTGATTCTTACTGTATAAGACCTATGAACTTGGCAATGCTTTCACAAATAAATGTTTTCACACTTTTTGACTAGTAAACACAAAAGCAATTCACTCTTAAGGGATTTTTCACAACTTCACTGAATAAAATACACTTAAGAGACAGAAATTTCCACCAAATCTTTTTGTAAGCCATACATCACATTTCTTACAAATCTGACTAGAGTGCTACTAATTGTAGGGACAGAGAAGTTAAAGGGATACAATTAGCATGAATATATCCAGAAATAAAAATAATTGCTAGTTTCTCATCATGATTACTCAATATGACCTAAATGTTTTTGGTAGAAAACTGGATGTTAAATCATTAACATTCAAAACGATCTCTCCTTTTGAGGAAATGTACAGTACAGACAAGCTTTAATTTAGTAAGTGGTCATTAATTCGGTTTTGTGATAAGTTATTTTGAACCTAGAAAGATAAGGCTGTGAGTGACAGGAAGATCCTCAGGCTCCCGGTGCACTGAACTTATATTTCAGTGGACTATGAGTACTTGCAGTGTTCAAGGACTAGCTTCATGCTCTGGGCAAGGGAGCGATGAGTTGAGGATGAGTGAGACCCCTCTCGCTTGCTTTTTATACCAGATTGATTCCAGATTCAATTTTAAAATAGGTAAAGGCTCCCTTAGAGGTTTTGTTTCTTCTCCTCTTCATCCTTTTCCACGTCCTAATTTCTCTTTTGTAATGGCCTTAAAGTCCTCAGGGTCTCAAGTCCTCTAAAGTCTCATCTCCTAACTGTGCTGGCTTCAGCTCAGAGCTAAAAGCGAACAGCTTGAGAATCACGTAGGGCTCTGCACTCAGACGGGCCCCATACATGGCCGAATGCTCTGCATGTTAGTAATTCTTAATAACTGTTCAACAAGGGGCTCCATATTTTTATTGTGTACTTGGTTCTGAAAATTCTACAGCCATTCTTCCCTCTTATCCATAATTATCCATGGATCATTAGCAACTATGCAAAGAATGACCTTGAAGGAATATGCACTGATGCATGAATGAATATTGAGTTACCCCTCAATTCTCTCAGAGATTAGAGTTCCTCAAATATCTACCTATGACCTTGGCCTATCACTTCACTTCTCTAGAACTCTTATTTTACCTGCAAAATAAGACCATTCAATTATAAACTATAAGTCCCCTAGGGACCTGGACTTTTAAGAGTAAGGTGTTTCTAACTTAGGTAGAGTAAAAGATTACATAAAAACAATTTAGACCATTAAATGATATGCTACTCTGGTCAATTTCTTTTAAAATTACAACTGCATGTTTTTCTGGATATTTAATTTATTCATCAAACATATATTTACCCATCATCATATCTATCAGCCAGCTTATAAATTCCTCATGAATTATCATGGCATGCCAGTAGACTACAGCCCCATGAGGATAGGAACTCTGTAGATCACGTTTACATCTGTAGTCAGAGGAACTAGACGCAATATACGCTCAAAAAATATGTGTTAGATAT
>NW_006438644.1:144258-154798 GCF_000325575.1 Pteropus alecto | reverse complement strand
TCAGTACTGGACATCCAAAGTTGAATAAAACAAGACCTCTACCCTCAAGGCTCTAATACTCTAATAAGAAACAGAGAGAGAGAAAGAAATAAACCATTATGGACTGATATAATCGACACTGTAATAGGAACATGTTGAAAGCAGAGTACAAAGGAGGGATCCTTTGGCTGCCGGTATTGGAAAAGGCTTTGCAGAGGACACAATGTTTGAATTGAGTCTTGGAACCTGAGTAGAAGCCCAGGTAAATAAAACAGAGAAAGGAGAGGGCAGAGGGCAGGAAGGGGAGACTGAGGGGAGGGAACACGCAAAGACACAGAAGCGAGGTCAAAGTTAGCCTGCGGGGAGCTAGAAGTGCATTGGGGTGACTGGAACCCTATAATCTGCGAAAGGGTGATCAGATAGAAAGACAGGAAGATGAACAGTAGCCAGAAAATAAAAATCCTTTCTGCATAATGAGTTGATCTTTAAGGTTATGACGAGTCATTGTAACAAGGAAAGGGACAAATATTTTGAAAGATGTCTCTCGTTACATTATCAAGGGTACACTCTAGTTGAACTCCCCGGTTTCTGGGTAAATTCTACATGTTTCTGTTCAGTTTTGAAGCAATGAATACTCACATCAACCACAATGGATAAAATGAAAGAATCTTTAAGAATCCTCAGACAAGTAAAGGAGCTGAAAACATAGGCCATGAATATGGAATTAGTGTTATTTCTTGACAAATGAACTTATAGCTCATAAAATAATAAGTATATCGACAATAACAACAACAACGAAAACCCCACAAGATAAGTCCTGGGAATCCTAAAATTCTTCCCAAATCAGTAGACAAGTCAGCAGTATAAAAAAGAGTAAAAAGACAAAAGAGATTCAAAGTGCCGTGTGAACAATGATGGTGATACATATAAAGAGAAAGGAAGCAAAAGAATAGAGGACAATTGTATAATTGAGGTAAATATATCTTTTAAAATGTGTGGGTGGAGACCAGTGTTTACTAAACATGGAAGATTAATATCCGTAGAGGAAGGAATTGTTTGTTTTCAATCCAAGAGGTCACTGTGAACAATGAAAAAAAAAAAAGGTAAGTTACCATAGAAACCATTTTAAAAATACTAAGCAAACTTCACTAATCAAGGAATTAAAAATTTATATAAATCATTAACCCTGACCCTGTGTGAGGCAGTTGCCAATTTCTCCTCCCAGATATTTCCATTCATTTATTTTAGTAGAAATAAATAGGAAATTATGATTTGCCTATCCTCAGCATTATGGCAAAGCTACATATATTCTTATATGATAATTTATCAACTATTTAAATAAGTTCATGATTAACTGAATACCTGATTAATAATTGCTTAATTAAATCACAGAACATCATCAAAATCGGGAACTATGCATTTAGGTGTAAATAACATGTATAGAATGTGTCAATTTTCTCCTCAGCCCCAATTACAAAGAAAACAAAAGAGAATAATAATAACCTGGACTATAAATTGTTTTTATAAGGTTCTTAAGATACATGAGAGATTTATCACATGAAATGTATAGTCTAGTAGGTTTTCTCCGTTATAGGTATGCATTACCCTAAACTACACATTAACGGAACTCTAAGTTCATGGGCACCAGTGTGGTCTTCCTCCTTCGTATGGAAGCTAACCCAAGGCCCCAGGTCTGATCCAACACAGGCAGAGTTAAACTGCTACCAGCTCAGTGAGAGTTTTCCTAAATGCCAACGTGGTTTTTCAGTTTCAGTGCTTTCGAGAAAGGTCCCATCCTAGTCTTGATGGGGAGGAAATCTCAGAGTCCTCATAATGTCTCAGATAATCCAAACAACCTATAATGTCATACTTTGTATTTTCTTTTCAAGAAACTGTGTCCTAGAACAGCTATTTAAATTATGAATCAAGCAAAAAAAAAAAAAAAAAAATAGATGACAGTGACTCCAAAAAGATTTTCTCCAAAACACAAGAAAATGGCTATTAGTTTTTGCTAAGTGAAAAAAAATCTAGAAAAACGTCAAGTGGTGAAAGCGAAGATTGTGGAGGGGGGAGGTGCACAGGGCAGGCAGGCACTGAGATGCAACGGCCGCACGCAAGGGTCCAGAATGACATCAGTGGCAACACCATTCTCACGAGGAGCATCTGTCAGTTCACAGTGGTGCCAACTCCACAAGAACGAAGAGCTGATGAGGGCCTGAAGGACAGACTTTTTTAACCTTGGATTACATTTTTGATTGGGCTCCACATAAAGTACGGAATTAAATTTAGTAGATTCTTAAGGAACCGCACTTATCCTATTCACTTCCAAAGACCTTGCAACTCTTGACTGGCATTGCACAGAATTCTTCTTTAATTCTTCCAGAAATAATTTTTAACTATATGCACCTGAACTTGCAGTTACTCAGACCTGATATTTATACGTAAAACATACGATTTTTAATATATTATCAACATTTTGAAACATGAAGATATAAAGAATGTTAGCATGAACACAATTAATCACTCCTTCCTCGAACCCTTTCCTCCCTCGGCTTCTAGGTCATCCCCCTCTCTTTCTTCTTCCCATAGAGCCTGCAGCTCTCAGTCTCACATGTGGGACCCTCTTCACTCTCCCATCCCCAATGTTAGATGCTCTTTTTCTCAGACCTCCTCTCTTTTCCATCTGTCCTCGTTCCCCGGGTGGTGTCAATCAACCTCGCAGCTTTAAACACTATCTGTGCGCTGCTCATGCTTCCCAAATGTTTTCTCCAGCTGCTGTTCATCCCGCTACATCTCCACAGTCATATAGACTCAACTCACATTCCTGGATGTTTGGATGTCAACCAGACATCTAAAATGTAACACGTCCAAAAAAAGTTCTTGGTTTTCCTCCTCAACCCTGTTCCCAACACTCCTTTGTCTTTGTTCATTTCAAAATGAAAAATGAGGGGGCCGACTTTCATTCCTATTTCTCTTATATCACTTCTGATTCTTCAGCAAATTATTTGGTTTTACTTTCAAAATATATCTAAATTTTTGCCAACTCTCTCCCTATCCACTGTGTAATATCTAGTCCAAATCACTCATATCTCTCTTATCAAAATTACCTCTCTCCGAGTCTCCCTACCTCTGTCACTGAAAATCCACATGATATTAAATATATTATATTCGCTCAACAACACTTATGAAGTATCCACACATGGAATGCATTATGCTAGTCAGTGTGTAGGGCACTGATGTGAATTTGACCCAATTTCTGCTTTCAAGGTCCTTAGAGTCGGTCGATTAGACACAAAGCTGTAACATGATGCAAAGCGATACTAGACGATTGTCCTAACAGTGCTACAGAGTGCTACATGCTAAAGAAATTTAGACAGAGAAGAGACAATTTCTGATTATACCGGCAAGAAAGCCTTCATTGAGGAAGCTGTATATGAGTTGGGCCTTGAAGGTCAGTGGAGTTTTAAAAGCAGTCAATAGAGCTCATGCCTACAAGTGCCCCAGAAGGAGACAGAAGAGTCAGGGCAGATTTCAGTGTCATTCGGCAGATTTCTAGGATTAGGTGGGAGAGCAAGAGGAGACACATGTTAAATGATTAAGACAGAGTCAGAATAGGGAAACCACGCCAAGAAGCTGGGACTTTAATAAGGTCAAAAAGTAAAGGAAGATTTTCATCATGAGAGGAACAAAATTAAAGCGGTCTGTTAAAAGGAGTTCATTTAGAGGCAATGTGTAGGAATGCTTCATGTTTTATTCGTAGCCCTTAGACACTCTTACTTTCAAAAACCTGCACATACTACATCAAATCCGACGACGTGGACCCACACCCCAGATTAAATACCTGTGTATGTTTATCATTTTTGAATTGACTTGGTTTACATTTTACCAGTAGACATAATTTCAGCATCTGTGCACTTTGTTAATATAGATTTAGCAATTTTCTTTTTCTGTTTGAGAGCTAATATTTTTGCTGACTCGAGGAGCCTGAAGGCCTCAGGTACTTTCTCCACAATGCATGATGGATAAAATGGCTCTGCCAACAGAAAGGCTTAGAGGATAGTGTATTAGAAACATTTAAGTGTATTAAACTTTTAATACACTTAAAAGTAATATGAACATATAATATACCTTTAGGAAGGAAAAATGCATTTTAAAGCACTATAGTTTCAAAAACAACACACACTATGAGAGATCAACATAGTCCCTCATTCAGTCTGGACGTGTGCCGTTAAAAGAATTTTATGATCAAAACTAATTTTGATTTTAAAATTTAAGTAAAAACTTTTTTCAAAGAGAACAATAAGATCCAATATAACAGGCTTCTTCTTTTGCTTTTACATGTCTTGACTAATTTCCTCTTCGACTGATTAATTCAGAGATTTCAATTGACTCATTTATCAAATATTTAAGTATGATGTTCCAAAATATAAATAAATGATCATTGTTTCATGTTGAATATTGTGCTGTATTTAAATTCAAGATACTATCACACAACATTCATTGTAGAAACAAAGAGATTAAACCAAAAGGAGAATTTCAAGCTAAATGCAATAAATGGATTTTTGTTAGTTTTATGGTTTAATAAGAAGAGCCATTAAGTCAGGATAATAAACTGTAAAACTTAATCTCTCAAGGTACTGTAAAAAAATTAGAATTGTCACAAAATGGGAAACTTTCAGTATTTATTTGGTGTTAAACTAAAAGAAAATTGCGTTTTCATTATTTACTTATCGTTTTCTATTTTTCAGTCAACTTTTTTGCTACTGAGATTGTCTTTTACAGTGTCATGGATTTATAGGAAATAATATATTAAACAAAGTCTTAAAATTTTTCTGGGGTGGCCATGATTATTTTTCACTAAACTGTTAACAAATTTCATAGATATATCTCCACGAGTAAATCTTCATCTTTTTTCTCATTTGTTTCTCTTTGAATTTATTCACACATATTAAAAGTCAAAATTTGACCTTGCAGTAAATTATTCCCCTTTTTTATTAAGTCGATCTACATGATAACCTGCTCATTTGAATCTTCTCTGGAATTTACCACTTGCGTTGATGCTGCCCTGTCTTACAATAACCAACACTGACACATTAATATAAAAATCCTTAGAGTTTAGTAGATTGTCTTCAAATTAAAAAAAAAAATGTATCTGATAAAAGTGAACAAATCCTTTTTTATTTTTTATTTATTTTGTAAAATTATTTATTATTACTTATGCCTACAGCACCTGGTCTTTCTAGGTGGTCTACCATCCAAGTTCTAACCAGGCCCAACCCTGCTTAGCTTCCAAGATCAGACATTGGGCTTGTTCTGAGTGGCATGGCCGTAGACCATGAACAGTAGCTCCACTGTCCACATAAACCCAGGAACAAATCCTTTTTTAGAGAACGTTATGTAGAAGCACTATGAACAATTACAAAGAGACTTAAACTCTTGTCACGGTCTTAAATTTATAATCTGGACAGTTCAGACATTTATTTTTCAGATGTGACTATAAACTAAAATGACTCCATAAGCCACCTATTAAATAGTTCTCTTTAGCCTTTAAAAGCAGAAAATGTATATAATAATTAACTGCATTTAAAATTTCAATACCTATGTATTATACTATTGTCTTGTATTTGCTTTTAAGGTTATATTTAAATTGATAAAAGTTACAGAAACATTTATTATTCTTAAAATCAAATGAGAGTCTGCACTGCAGTCTGTGCTCATCCATAATTCAGGATCCCAGCATAAAACATTATGCTCAGACAAGCACAAATATTGGCAAAGGTGGAATATTAAATGGCTACAGTAGCAGCTAAATTATGTAGCAATCTGTGTGTATACTTCTATTTCCTAGCAATAGAAATAAAAAATTAAACGCAGAAAAACAGTCAACAATTATGGCTGTAAACTAAATAAGCAAGAGAGTAAAGCCAAGTTGCCATTATTCAAAGCTATGTGCTTTCTATTAGTTATACAAGGATCTGATATGAGAATAAAACCCAACGGGGAGGAAAAGCATTTGTTACTCAGATTATCTATTCAGGCAAAGAAAAGGCGATTCTAGAAGAATGTTCTTATAGATTAGAACTTTGAAAACAGCTACTCTGATTCTATTTAAGTTAATAGAAAATTACTTTTCTTCAAATAAATTCCCTCATTTGTCTTAATTATCTGGGCTGTAATGCCAACCTTCCATTGGTCAGGAAATTGGGCAGTGGTTTGGAGGTTCCAGCAGGCAAGCAGGTAGTTAATACACTTCACAGAAGCCACGTCTCCTCTGTGCAGAGAGGTCAACTCGACTTCCACTTAAAGCATCAGTAGGATGCACGATGAGAACTGAGAACAGCAGGAAACATGCACCTCTCCAGCTGAATCAGCAGAGTTAACCCAGTAGATCAACATGATAACAGACATATCTGCTGGATCCCTTTCACTTCCAGCCCTTTAATTTTGTTTCCACTGATGCAGGCTACATGTGTTGCATCTGTGGCAGCACAGACCTTAAATTTTGTAGCCATTAATAACGTGTATATATACATATATATATGAATTATATATATGTATATATATGAAGTAATTGATGCCAAAAGCTAATGATACATAGCTAGTACTCAGGAATTTTATCTTCTGAATTGTCAGGTACCCTTATGACATGTGACAACTTTCTTTTTTAGTAGAAAGGAAAATATACTTAACGTAGCAAGTATAGTCACTTTACTATTAATACAATTACTAGTTTTATACAGCAGAGAAATATAAAACCATTATCATTCCTCCCAAAACCTGCATAACTAGAAAAATTTGCAACAAATTATCAGGCCTGTGCCTTCTCACCCAGTTTTTTCCGTGACTACTTGAACAGTTCACCATGTCACGGTGTTTACAGTTTTTAAAGCCCCTTTGGTCTACTACTTCATGAAGCATGACAGCAATCCTGGCAGGACTAAGCAGAATGACAACAGTTCCCATTTTGCAAGCGGGGTTTCTAAAGGCATAGACACCCACTGTCCCACTGTCCCAAGCCTAGTGTGGTGGGGGTCCAGCGCTTTCCCTGACTCCACACACCTCTCAAGAAAATCCACTTACATATCCACCAAAGAAAATATATATAAAATAAAACACTGAGCATCCATACTCTTCCCTCTGCTCTCACCCCTAACCGTGACCTGAATAACAGAATTGTCACTCAAACCAAAATAAGAATAAAGAGAAAAGTGTTTGTACTACTATAATCCGATTCTAAATTAAGTTTTTTTTCAAATGTACTCTTTATAGTTCCCCTTTATCGTTAATATTATGCCTCACCCAGAGAATTTTCACACTTAATAGACTCAAATGAAAACTGCTTTGTTATCTAATTGTTGTCCCCACACATTTGCAAGGCCCTGTAGGTCCCCTTTCCATCATTTTGAAGATGGGGTCACCGAGGCACAAAATGGTTCAGTAATGTGCCCCCAGGCAAACAGCCAAGACAGACACAAAGGAACGGAAACTCCAAGTTCAGCATTCTGTCTGCCCAAGTAAAGATGCACAACCTAAACTGGAGATCCTTGGCACCAGGCAGGCCAGTCAGAGGTTTTCCAGCCTGCGGAGGAGGTCTGCGCCCACATATTCAGCAAGGATCTCTTCTTTCAGCTAACCAGGCTCTTTCTGGCATTTTGAGTGGGATCTTTCAACAATAAATGTGAAATGAGCAACACTTGCACTGAAGTGTCAAAAACCCACCCAGGAAGATAAACACGAGTTGGGGCTCACGCGACCACAGGAGCTTCACATTGGTGGTTTCTGGTGAGGTGAAGAAACGCCTAGTTTCACTCATCTCCTGATTTCTTAAAGCTGAGAGAGACTGTTCTGGGCCATGAATATTCATATTTAAGAGTTTTGTCTATATTTCAAAGTTAAGAGTACTTAACTGGAAATTACTGCTATGCACATCGAATCTGTTGTAAGCAAGGAAAGTGGGGTTGTGACAGATCAATATGATGGCTGTGATGCAAAACCATATTGATCTCTTGCTGGAGATTCTAGAAAATCTAAAGGCCAAACTATAACATTATCTTTGAGCTGTCTTGACAAAGACTAGAGCAAATCCCATTGGACACAGAGATTTGGATCTTTTTATATTCTAAAGGTATACATTTGACATTCAATATTATTTTATATTAGTTTCAGGTACACAGCATAGTAGTTAGACATTTATATAATTTACAAAGTGATCCTCTGTCTTGTCTAGTAGTCACCTGACATTATTATTATTATTGACTATATTCCCTATGCTTTACTCTACATCTCCATGATTATGTCATAACTACCAATTTGTACTTCTTAATCCCATCACCTTTTTCACCCCATCTCACAAATCTCCTCCCATCTGTAATTGAAAAATCAAAAAAGAGGGGAAAAGGTGAAGGAGAATAAGAACTTCAAACTTCCAGGTATAAAAGAATAAGTCATGGGGATGTGGTGGACAGCACAGGAGACATGGTCAATAATATCGTGACAACATCGTACAGTGTCAGAGGGTTGCTGGACTCATCATGGTGACCACTTCTTTATTAATATATTGTATGTATTAATATTATTGTATAATATATTGTATATTAATTAAGATACAATATATTAATATATTAACTATACAATAATTAATATAGTAATTAATATTGACTAACTATGATGTACACTTGAAACTAATACAATATTGTATGTTAGCTAGCTTTTAACAAATGTCTTTTTAAAATACACATTTGAAGCCTGGAAGAGGTAGCATGGGGATTGTGACGGAGAAACAAAATTTTCATGTATCTATAGATGATGATTATCTTTATGGTTCAAGGAATATTCACAATTAGGAATTCACTTATGAGCTGCCATAAATTTCACTGTTAATTCTCTTCTAAAACACAATCTACTTTTAGTTTAAAGAATGCTGGGGAGGGATGTCGCGCCAGTCCATGTGCTGCCACTAACCATTAATCTCGTCATATCGTTTCACTCCTTGGGGCCTCTTTGCCTCATTTTGCTTAAAGACTTTCTATATCTCGAAGGTCTTCTCGTTCGGATAAGTAAGCCGCTGATTTATTTATTTGACAATGGCATGGAGTTCTTTGTCCACCATTGTCATGATAACCTCATCAGGGCATTGTCATTGGTCTTGAAGGATAGTTTGGCGATAACTCTGAATTCCCACTGGACACCGAATAACCATTTAGGTTACACTAACGCAGACACAAACCCCCAAAAAGAGCTTTGTCTTTTTTTTTTCTCTTACATAAAGAAAACAGAATCTTAAAATAGCATTGACTACTTTGAAAACAGATAAAAGATATCTTTTTCCTATTCCTTATTATAGTTTCATAAAACTGAATAAAAATGCAAGCAAATGGAAAAGATTCTGAGGTAAATTGGCATTTAAAGTGTATTAAAGGAAAAAACAAACAAACAAACAAATACGACGTTTCTGCCCCTTACCTTGCAGCCTTTGCATCACATTAGCAATGTCCCGAGGGGACCGCGGGCCCGCCCTGGACGCCGCCATGGTCCCTCCAGTGATGGGGAAGCAGCACCAGGAAACCTTCGCCCAAGGCTGGGCAGCGCTACGCCGCAGCAGGAAACATACTCCAACTTCTCCAGATCTACGGCGTCAAAAACAGTCCCAGGCACTGGCAGCGGTCAGCGAGGACACAGCGCTCTCAAAGGCTAAGCCACATCTCCTTCTTTGTTACAAGACTCTCCTCTGAAATGAACTCAGGAATCTGAAAAACAAAGAGAAAAAGGTTTATATACATAGATATAATATAGATACAATATACAGAGATATAATATAATCTACATAGGTCACCATAGTGTTAAAAGAAGTATTTCTATTCATTTTGAATAGATGATTCATTACCAAGGGAAATGATTAATGTTTGAAAATACTTATAAAGTACTAGGCAAATGCAAGGCATTTTAAAGATATCTAGTAGATAATAAACACATACCCGAGACATATACGACAAAATTGGTTGTAAAAGGAGAAATTTTCACTTTTATTCCACCTTTTCTTTTTAAACTCTAAACTTTCTCCATTAATCTATGAAACTGAAAGTGCTTAGACTCACAACACTAAGCTCTGTTTTCCAACACTCACAGGGGCTCTTGCCTCTGCTCATTAGCCTGCCTCACACACACATTTTGCTATTTTGTTTGTGCACTTTCCAGGAATGAGATCAAATCTTAGCTCCTAGTAACGATTCAACGAATTAAAATATATAAATGTAAAACTACTTCATTCTAAAAATTTGAGTTTCAAACAGTCTGATTTTAGAAGTCAAGATGAATTTGTTAGCTTTATTCTTCCCCAGAGAGAAAGCCTAAAGTAAGTCGTAAGGCTGGGTTAGGATGGGCTACACAGACAGGACATTTTCCTCTAACTTCTTCCTGAATTCTCTGCTTTGGTCAAGTTTAATTTATCATTCTGGACTGGGGGGAGGGGAGAAAGAGGTAGGAGAGTAGTTGATGAAATCTTCACATTGAGACATGTATTTTGAACGAGGATTTCCTAACCCTAGGGTAAGCTGAAGAGGTC
>NW_006438644.1:137396-144219 GCF_000325575.1 Pteropus alecto | reverse complement strand
AGCGGGGTGCAAGATGTGCCCGGAAAGAAACTAAACCAAGAGTCCCAACTGAGGGCGCCTATGTGAGAGTGACACATTATCATAGTTTGCACTCCTCTCTGGGTTATGATGGTGAAGGTGGAGAAAAGGAATAGATGGGGAGCAGAGGAGGATGATAAAAGCAAAACTGTCAAGAAAACACAACACATGTATGTGGGATGGAAAAAAGAAAATAAGAAGAGTCTATGAATGTTATTACAAATTATACTAAAACCTAAATGTATGGTCATACAAACAGTATTATTAATGAAGGATTGGCTAAGGAATCGAGTGTCACTGCAATTAATTTTAAGATGTCATTATTAATATTAGTATACAATGGTTTCTGGTTAGAATGCAACCAGATGCAAAGCTGATAGTATCTTTTGTGGACTACCATTTTAAAAAAGATGCAAAATATTGCACACTGCTCCTGCTCCATGTGAAAGAGCATCAGAAAGGTGTATTGGAGCAAGAACAGGTATAATGATCACTTATCAAGTCAGGGCACAGGGGTGGCGCAGTGCATTGCATTCATTGGTAAGAAGGCAGAGGCAGACTTATTTTGGCTACTTGAAAGGATATCTACTGGAAGTAGGACTCTATACTTGGCAGCTTCTGGGCTGGAGAGGTGCCTCTCGGTGGGTGGCTCTCCAAGTGATTCTCAAAGGAGAAATAATTACTCATGGCTGGTCTGTCATGCATCAAGGCCTACAGCCCTGCTGTAATCCTGCATCCATTAAGCAGCCTTCATCTCCTGGGGAAAAATATTTCACCTGCCCACATACAAAAGCTACCTTAATTTGAAGACTAATAGACAGTGAGAAATGCCTGAGGGATATTAGAAATAGCTCTAAGCTATCAGAAAGTTAGGTTTTACAATGTAAGAATATAATCTTCTGAAATTTGTCTATCTTTCATCTATCTATCTATCTATCTATCTATCTATCTATCTATCCATCCATCCATCCGTCATCTATTTATCATCTACATAGATACTAAGTAAAGAAGAAGGAAATTCATTTTAATCCAGCTACCCCACACCAGGCCCTGCTCAGCACTGGAGTTCACAGATGATTCCAACATGGCTCTCACCATCAATCAAGAATTATGGAAATTAAAGGAATTTTTGTAAGTCATTGCATTAAAGATCACCATGTTTCTACCTTCTTCTAGTCCACATTCATGTTTCACAATAGATTAACCATGAAATACCCATCTTTTCCTTCCTCATCTCTTTTCCTTCCTCTTTCCCTCCCTCTTTTGATACCACATTATACTCAAAATTTCTCTGCTGTACCCATCTTCAGCTGATCCAGTCCTACTTCTATGGCATAATATATTCTGAGTGTCAGAGCTCAATGCTGGGGATACTAAGATGAATATGATATAGACTCTATTTTTTGAGGCTCTTAGAACATAGTGGGAGATACAACATAGAAAAGATAATATAATAATACCATATATAAATGCAAATATAGATATGGGGGATACAAAGAATGGGCACTAAGCCAATCTGGAGGTTCCAAAGAGTGTCCTGGGAGGAAGCCAACCCCCAAACTGAGTCTTGGTAAATGAATTAGAGTTAGTCTGGTGAAAAATGTGAAAGACACATTCCAGGGAGAATGAATAGCTCGAGAAAAGGCATGAACGCCAGAAATAGCATGATTCCGTGTAGAACTACTAAGTGTTAGCTAGTGAAGGACTCTACCGGATGACGTTCTAGAGCTAAGGCTGAAGAAGGAGTTAGCAGCCGGATGGTTAGGGTCCTGTGTGCTGTGCCCAGAAGCTTGTTCCTAATTCTCTAGGAGGCACAGGCAACAACTATGTCATTTTAAGCTGGAAGTGATCAGGTATAATTTAGATTATTTTAGCAATAGTTTTTAAGGGTGTATTTGAGGAAGACAAGACTGGAAGATTCAGAAGATCAGTTAGAAGGGTATCTCAGGAGTCTAGGTGGGAGATGACGAGAGACTGAAATAGCACAGTGAGTGGAAGGTAAAATCCAAAAGACCTTTAGAAGGTAAAATATGCAGGACTTGGAGAAGGTAGACAGAAAGTGGGAGGTGGCAGTCATACTATCTCCGATGACTCTCAGGATTCCGACTTAAGATTACGTGGGCCACGGTGCCATCGACTGAGCTCACTAGTTGAGGAGCTGTGAAGGTTTTAATTCCCAATACTTTTCACTTCAAACCTTCATATCCTTGTTGAACAATTCGTCATTGTACCTTCACATCACCCCTCTAAGGGACACTCTCAGCAGAACAAATCCAAAGAATCACTAAACACCTAGCCCAGGACCCCTTTCCTGCTTGAAGCCATTCCTAATTCAGCATTACTTTTCCTCAATTTCTCCAGCGCTAACAATCTGTACTATAAGACTGACTTGTCTTATATTTGTCACCATTATTAGTCTTATCTTACTCTAGGACCATTGTTAGTTTTATCTCATTCTAACTAGACTGTGAATGTTCTGTGGGCGTAGAGATGGTACATAAGTCTTAATTGTTTTGACATCTCACCCACTGATACCAAGTATATCCCTGAGAACCTCTAGTCCTCAATACATATTTCTGTTTTATTGAATCAAGTTCATAATATTTTAGCGCTATGAGACAGTCCCCAGAAAATCCCTTCCTCCCGACTGTGCAAGGAATTGCTGCAATATCCTTCCTTTTTTCAGAGACGAGATAAAATATTTTGCATGTACACACGTTTCCTCTTTTGCAAAATTACGATGCTCTTGCTTTTTACTGATACTTTAAGAGGACATATGATTTGATAAGAAATTTCAAATTAATAAAACAAAGGTAATAGAAGGAGACTGGGAATTAGAAAATATGAGTTCTAGGCTTAGCTTTGTTCCAACTAATTGGGTGATTTGGATCTGGCTGAGGTCGGAGGTCTCCACAACTGCCTGTCAGGGGGCGTGAGGTGCCAGAAAGAGCACACCCAGTGGACTAAGGAGGACATGGAGCTGAGTCCAATTCTGTCTCTTACTGTCCATGTGACCTTAAGAAAAGTGGACTTTTCAGAACGTTTGTTTCTTCATCTGTAAAATAAAGTGATGTTATTAGGTTTAATTTTATCCTATGTAAATTAAATTTAAAATGATCAGTATATAACGTTTCTAGCAGATTTCTTGGCATGTAGCAGAGTTTCAGCAAATAACTGATTCTCATTTTCTTTCCCCTGGCCCTGGTTTCTCTATCTGCAATATGAGGGAATAGCCTAGAATGAAGAGATGCTCTCAAGCGTGCACTTCAGTGCCAACGGCAGCACAAGTGACAGCTAAAACAACGACAAGGTCAAGGTCATGAGATCTTGAAGTTTACTCCCTGCACTGACTGACTACCTAGCAGTCTGGCTGGTACTTCTGATTACGTGTATGACCTTCAGAACGAGAACATCAGAGGAAGGTCCAGCACCGTTTGTGAGCTCACCATTCCCAGGGTAATTAAATAAGTCTTAATAGGATATTGTGGGGGTAAGGGAGGAAGAGGGGGCAACCAATATTGGGAAGGAAAGGGAGAATTAGATAGACATTAGTGGATTGTGCAACATCTCCAAATCCTTCCAGGGCAAAGAACTAAGATTACAATGCAGCTAAGTACATCCATCACACCTAGCAGAGGGGTAAGTTCCTATATTTATTATTTCATACAGCAAAAACGTATTGAGAAACTATTTGACAATGGTACTGAATAAATAGCAGTGAACAAGATAGATGAGCCCCTCTTATAGGGAGAGATGATAAAACAATATTACAACAAAGTAGAGTGAAGAAACCCAGAGTACTGTGGAAATAAGCTAAATGCCCAATCAATAACCATTTGCTGCATTCATCATACAGGATGCAGAGGAGTTCAGACTACCTGCTCTGTGGGCTTCTCCTGTCTGAACAACATACTCTTCTTAACACCAACACTTGTGAAAAACACAGTAGTGAATCATCACAACACAGACTTTCCAATCTCTCAGCAGAGTGGACAACTAGCTACTAAAGTAGTTTCTTCTTTGTGTTCCTAAAAAAAGGAATACATTAGGGAAAACACTAGAAGAAATATTACCAGGTCACAGGAATACATCTTAAAGCAATGCAACCAAATCTTTAAGTATGAAGAAACTATTGAAGAAAATTCTGAACCCTCAACAATCAGCAATGATATGGCTCATTTCTAACTGAAAAAAGATGAACTGACACCATGAAATGAAAACTGATTCAGAGCACTTTGCTAGAATATATATATATATATGAAGTATGGATATTACTTAACCAGATACCTAAATATGTTCAAGAATAGCATCCCTATTAAAATCCACTATTAAAAAAAATAAAAAACTAATGAATACATTCTGACCCTCTTCTAAGTCTTTTGCTGGAATAAGTCACCTAAGTGTCTTCATTTTAAATTTAATTATTATTTTTCTCTATCCACCTTTTACTAATGGTACTAATTAATAACAACAATAACAACAACAACAACAATGACAAAAACTAAGCTGGAAGATGGCTAAAGAAAATAAGAGGGACATATCCTGGAGTTAATATATTACTAATGTACCTGTACAGAGTACCAGTGACTACTATGATGAATTATACAGGGTAGTTTTACTGGAAGAGCAAAAACGAGAACAAGTAATCAAAGACAAAGTACAAAGCTGATTGGTATGAAAGATGTTAAGTATCATAATTCAAGTTTTATTTTTTTGTAAGCTTAGAATATTAATTATGCCCAAAGCGATCGGCCACCGCCTCCCATCCTTCGCTAGAGTACATATAGCACTTCTTGCCAAACATTAGCTCTCGCTGGATTAACTCACAGGGAAGGACGCGTTTAATACAATCAAGAGGAGGAGAAATGCAAATTTCCTCACAGGGGAGTCCTGGGTCTTGCAGGCTTGTCACCTTCAGGCCACAGGGTGTGGCTGCAGCATCTAGAGATGGAGCCCCCTGCGCCCCCGGAGAAAATGATACCAATCTTGCCCAGTCATGGGCTTTCTACATCCTGTTTCTATTACACCTCCTCTCATTTCTAAGAAGCTGTCACATCATTTTCAGAGAGCAGGTCCTAGGGTAGCACCCTACTGAAGGGTGCTACCCTACTGAAGCAATTCTTGAAAAAAATTAAATGGTAAATTACCTTTCCCCAATCTCTTGCTCCTTTAAGAAAAATTCAATTAAGAAGGACTCTTTATATGGGGACAAACATGACAAAAATAAACCGATGTGAAAAATCATTAGTTAAGAAAGATAAAAATGAAACTATAATGTAAAAGCTGGGCAAATATTCTTAAAGGCTAGCAATATTATCTGAGTCAGTCAAGATGTGTCTTTATCTTCTGCATGAAAATACTGTTAGCCTTGACCCAGCACATTTTATTCCAAATTTGCCACAAAGTTATGAACAGATTCAAAAACATAAGAAAAAAGAAACACGTGCTTTTATTACTCTGTTCTGGTGACGTCAAGAACTTTTTATCCATATTATTAATCTTTTTCATCATGGGGAACAGCAAGCCTCTCAAAGAACCACCCTCATGACTCATGATTAAATTAGCATTTTATGCAGATATGGGTCATATTAATAACCTTTGCTTAATTGAAAATTATTACACTTTCTCTTGGGTAGGTGTGGCTTTCCTGTACAAAAGCTTTCTTTAGGAAAGTGGCTCTCAGATGAAGAGAAAAACAGGGACTCAAGAGGAGAAAAAAATAACTCATTTGAAATTTCTTAACGTTCACAGAAAAATTTCAGATACTCCAGGTTTTCCATCCCAAACTGAAAAGCTCAGAAATGAACATTCCAGGATGCTAAGGCTGATGGCACAGCTGATGTTTCTTGCTGGGCTGGACCTGACTCAATTTGGAGACGAGGCCTGAACTTGCAGCATCCACGCTGTCACCAGGCAGCACGCTGAACCCGTTTTCCAAAGGGCTTTCTTTGCTTTGCAGCTGATGGCTGCTTTATTTTGCACTATTTTCCTGCTCCTTGTCTTGTACCTGCCATCCTGCGAAGCACCATTTCACGGAACTCCTCCGGCAGCAATGCAAAATCTCTGTCTGAAACGTGTCTTTCTGGGGAGGAGAGGAAAGTTCTCTTGCCCTCTAGCGTAGGCTCCGCCTGGAAGCATTTGCTCGGTGACAGCTGAGTAGATTCTGAAGCCCCGGCCTTCGCTCCAGCTACCAGCCCTGGGCTGTGCTACCCATTCCCCCTCCCCCCAGCCCTTCCTAAAATAGTCGGGGTGGAGGAAGGGAGGCTCCTAGAATGTGTTCAACGCCCTACATCTCACATCTGATAGTAGCAACAGTGCCGACCGACACAATACGAGGGGGGCTGGCTGCCTTTTGCTTCTGCAGCACTGGAGCCCAGGAGATGTGCCACAAGCGGAAATGACAAGTCAGAGAGGGGGATATTAATAGGGATAGCTATGTACGAGATGCCAGGAGCACGCTCCCCACCTTCTTCTCTCCTCATCCAAGAGTACACGTACACACACGACCACCACCATCACCACCCCCTCTCTCCCATTAAGCACGCACACCCGAGCATGCAAGTACAAACTTGCTTACAATTTCTCTGCAATTTGTTTGGCTTGCACCCACATTCTCATTCTCTCTTGCCCGCACCCCCACTCCCCCGCCCCTTCACTCTCTCGTTCCTTTTACCTTCTCTGTCTCGGGCTCGTTCAGGTTGCAGGCAGCTCGGCAAACCGCTGGCCGCGGTCTCTGGGAGCCCGGGGGCCGGTTGCAGGGCTGCGGGGAGCCGGGCCGCCCTGGTTACGGAGTACAACAAGCCGG
>NW_006438644.1:132563-135874 GCF_000325575.1 Pteropus alecto | reverse complement strand
AGGTGATGATGCTGGCGCTGGGGAATACAGATGAAGCTATGCTCTCCTGCCCACCACTCACCTCCTACTGTGCAGCCCAGGTCCTAACAGGGCACTGACTGGTACCAGTCCATGGCCCGGAGGTTAGAGACCTGTGCCTTACATGTTTGTGCTGATACTGCTGTAAACAAATCACAGCCAGTTCTATAACTGGCAGTATAGTACATACAATTATGTACAGTATATTATACTTGACAGTGGTAATAAATAACTTTGTTACTGGTTTGTGTATTTACTCCTATGCATACTTTTTATCATTATTTTAGAGTGTACTCTTTCTACTTATATATAAAAAAATTTGTTGTTAAGCAGTATGCCGTGTTCTGCTGGCAGCAGCCTCATACATCTCGTGTTTACCGTGTCTCTTGAATATGTCATTGCCTCTTGTGGTTAATTCAATCACGTGTTGTTTTGTACAGTCACATGCTTGTAGCCTGGGAGCGATAGGCTGTCCTACACAGCCTAGGTGTGTAGTAGGCTCTATCATCTAGGTTAGCGTAGATTTACACTCAGATGTTCATAAAAGGGAACCTGACAATGCATTTCTCAGGACATTATCTTCATAGTTAAGCAGCATGAATCTGAAAGGAACTTGGTAAATCAATCTGATGTGTTATCTTTCCCCGTGTTTATGTTTTTTTTTTTAGAGGCCAAAGAATCAATGTCTAATTGTAAAACTTGTTAGGCCAGAAAGTTGGGCCTGGAGAGCACAGTGCTGGGGATCAGTCATTACGCACATCTTGCCTCTGCCTGTCCCTCAGGCCCACTCTCATTAAGGATGCCCGGAGCTCCTTGAGGAGATGATCCGAGGAGACTAGTCTTTCTAGATAGCACCCTCTGCCTGGGTGGCCACCAGGCTGGGATCCAAGCTTCTAGGCCTATCACTCAGGAGGAAAAGATTAGACTCAGTTCTCCCTCCTTGACCTTCAGATAATCAATTCACCCTGAAGGCTTTTGAGGGTAGGTTAGGAAGGTATGCTTTACCTGTTAGGCAATTGCTTCCTTAGGTTGACTTACTTGAGAAGTGAGCCACTTAAACTGTTAACCTAAAACATTGCTTCCACCACTGAAACTCCTTAACTAGACCCAGCTGCTGTTCTTCCAGGCTCAGAAAGGGAGGAGCCTAGGGCTGTCTGGGTGGCACTGGCTGCCCGATGAGCTGGACTTCCACTCTCCACAAAACTTTACCCTCCGCAGAAGGTCTAATCCATATAAACTTTTGGAAAAGGCTTGTCTTTTCATGTACCCCAGGGAAGTATGTTGTACTTCCATTTATTCAGCAATATTGTTTGAAAATCTACCATATGTCACATATTATCCTAAGCCTTGGGACTAGAGTAGTAGAGAAAAGCCAGACCTGTTTCCTGCCTTCACAGAGCTTACAATATGTATGACCGGGAAGTTAGACATTCGTGAAAGAACCACACAAATAATTATAAAGCCCAAACTCCAAGAAAAGGCAAATGTTATTAAGAACTCTTTCAACAAATAGAATGAACTTATTTAGAGATTGGAAAGACTTTGCTAAGGAAGTGACATTTGAACTGTGGTCTTCAGAAAGAGTGGCATTAGCTCAGTGAAAGAAGGGGGTGGGGTCTGGAAGAGCACTCCAGACAGAGGCGAGAGCGCGTGCAAAGCCTCCGTGGAAGACAAGTGCAAGGTGTACTTGAGGAACTGAGGAAGACTGCAGAGAGAAAGCAAGGAGGGGGCAGGAGCTTCAGGAAACAGTGAACCCCACGAGGCGCACCATGAAGAGATGGGCAGACCGTGAGAGCCTTAAAAACTAGCCTGAAGACATGAGTCTTTACATGAAGCCATGAAAGTGTTTTTAGTAGGTGCTGCAACATGACTAGATGTATGTTTTGAAATTTTCCCTCTGACTATATATGATGTGGAAAACAGATTAGATCTGGGGCCAAAATGGGTAGAAGTGGACCAGTTAGGAGACTGTTCCAGTGATCTTTTAGAAGGACCACAGCATTCGTTATTAGAGCGATGGTGATGGGAAAAGTGGTTGGCTTTGAGAGATATATAATAAACAAAACATATAGGACATAAGGCCATGTCTGGCAAAAGGAAGTCAGGATAATATACTGGGTAAGGCTTTAGGTTTTGAAGCCAGAAAGGCGCAGGTTTGAATCCCAACTCCATCATCAACTACCTATGTGGTTTTAAACTAGTAATTTAATCTCTTGCAAATTCATATTTTACAAACCTGTAATTCTGATTATAACATATCTCATTCATAGGGCTGTTGTAGGGACTAAATGGGCTAATGCTTGGAAAAACACTTTGAATCTGCCATTGCCTGGTGTGTGGTCAATAAATGCAATACAATTAACATCATTATTATAGTTATGGTTTTTTTTACTACTTTTCTAGATGTTTCTGAAGTTAGTAAATAAAGGGGAACTATCAGTCTCTACTTCATTTTGCAACAGGCTGGTTGGGCTGGGACACCAGTTCCTGAGAACAGCAAAATGTAATCAGGCATCCATTAAATCCTAAGAGACAGTGACAAGGGCTGCACCCCAATTCCCTCCTCCACCGAGCCCCAGGCTGGTCTTCCTCATGTGTCTTCTTTTCAAACTCTCTCGATTTATATAGAATGCTATTCTCATACATCATGGCATCTGGGCCCCCCAATATCCCCTCTCTGCATTAACAGGAAGTGCCAAAAAAACAGCAAAAAATCAGCCATTTCAATTCAGCTTTATCCCAATGCCTGCATCATTGTGTTCTATTATATTTGTAAAATAAGTCGCAAAATCAGCAAATAATCATTTATATTTCTACTATTTATCTGTTATGTTAGTGTTAGTACTAGGTCAAAATTTTGCCATATTGTTGATTTATCAAAAGGATCAACTCCCGGGTCTTACCAGAGGTGCATCTTTACTGCATGAGGACTTGTGCAACCACAGGAAGGTCTCTTCTCCCACCTTCCTCCCTTAGTCCCTAAAAGCAAACTTCTATGCACAGTACAGGGAAACTCTAAACAAAATGGCTCTCTTACTTTTTAAAGATAAAGGGGCTTTGTTTAAATCAAGGTCTTAATGTGGTCAGTAATGGCCTGGTGGAGTTTTACATGATTGGCTGTCTCTTACCAGATAATTGCTGCTGGTGGGGTCATTACTGTCTGCTAACCAGGAAGAAGGACAGATGGGAGGAGGGGCTTACTTCTCTTGGTAAGGAAATCTCACAGGGACTTGGGGTTCAAAGTACTAAGATTCACTCAGTTCTTCCAAAATGCCCTTTTCCCAATTCTTAGG
>NW_006438644.1:116155-132533 GCF_000325575.1 Pteropus alecto | reverse complement strand
CTTTCAAGTAAGAGGCTTAGCAAGGCTTTTAAGTCATCTTGCATTGTAAATCTGTATATTACCTGCAACAATAGAACTTAGTTCTGTTTTCTGTCTGTGTCAACAATGTGGCTACAAGTGTAAGGGTCACAGAAACTCTCTGAGCATGCCTTGATCAAGACTATGAAGTTCCTCATAATAAAGGCCATATATGACAAACCTACAGCTAACATCATACTCAATGGGGAAAGGCTAAAAGTATTTTCATTAATATCAGGAATGAGACAAGGATGACCACTTTCACCACTCCTGTTCAACATTGTATTAGAAGTCTTAGACAATAAGACAAAATAGAAAAAAAATGTATCTGAATTGAAAAGGAAGAAGTAAAACTCTCGTTATTTGCTGATGACATGATACTATATATGAAGAACCCTAAAGATTCCACCAAAAATCTGTCAGAGTTGATCAATGAATTCAGTAAAGTAGCAGGATACAAAATTAATATTCAGAAGTCAGTGGTATTTTTATGCACCAATGATGAATTTTCAGAAAGAGAAATTCCCTAAAGATTCCAACAAGAAAACAGTTACGAAATAAATATTCAGAAGTCAGTGGCATTTTTATACACCAATGATGAACTTTCAAAAAAAGACATGAAGAAAACAATCCCATTTACAATTGCATCAAAAATAATAAAATATCTGAGAATCAAATTAACCAGAGATGTAAAAGATATATTTACAGAAAATTATCTTATTGAAAAAAGAAATTGAAGAAGATATAAATAAAAGGAAGCATATACCGTGCTCATGGGTAGAAAGAATCAACATTATTAAAATGGCCATACTACCCAAAGCAATCTATAGGTTCAATGCGATTCCTATCAAAATACCAATGGCATTTTTCAGGGAGCTAGAACAAATAATCCCAAAATGTATATGGAACTATAAAAGACCCTGAATAGCCATGACAATCTTGGGAAAGAAGAACAAAGTTGGAGGTATCACACTACCTGATATCAAATTATACTACAAGGCTGTAGTAATCAAAACAGCATGGTACTGGCATAAAAACAGATACATTGATCAATGGAACAGAATAAAGAGCCCGGAAATAAATACACACCTACATGCTCACTTAATCTATGACAAAATAGGGTAAAGACAGTCTCTTTCATAAATGATGTTGGGAAAATCAGACAGATACATGCCAAAAAAAGAAACTGGATCACTTTCTTATACTGTATACAAGAACAGACTCAGAATGGATTAAAGACTTAAATGTAAGACCCGAAACCATAAAATTTCTAGAAGAAAACATAGTAAGTAATCTCTCTGATATTGTTATCAATAGTTTCTTTTCAGACATATCTCCTTGGGCAAGAGAAACAAAAGAAAAAATAAACAAATGGGACTACATCAAACTGAAAAGTTTTTGCACAGCAAAGGAAACCATCATCAAAATGAAAAGACAGTCTACTAAATGGGAGAAGATATTCGCTTATGATACATGTGATAAGAGATTAAAATCCAAAATATATAAAGAACTCATACAATTCATCAACGAAAAAAACAAACGATCCAATTAATAAGTGGGCAGAAGATCTGAAAAGATATTTCTCCAAAGAGGAAATACAGATGGCCAATAGACATATGAAAAGATGCTCAAGTTCACTAATCATCAGAGAAATGCAAATTAAAACCACAATGAGATATCACCTCACACCTGTCAGAATGGCTATCATCAATAAACCAAAGAACAACAAGTGGTGAGGATGTGGAGAAAAGGGAACCCTCATACACTGTTGGTGGGATTGCCAATTGATACAGCAACTGCACATCTGGGTGTTTATCCAAAGAAAACCAAAACAATAAATCGTAAAGATCTATGCACCCCTATGTTCATGGCAGCACATCTTACAATAGCCAAGATATGGAAGCAACCTAAATGTCCACCGACAGATGATTGGATAAAGAAGTTATGGTTCATATATATAATGGAATATTACTCAGCCATTAAAAAAATGAAACCCTACCATTTGCAATGATACTCATGGACATAGATGTTATTATACTGAGTGAAATAAGTCAAACAGAGATAGATAAATACCATATGATTCCACTTACATGCAGAATCTAAGGAACAAAAAGAACAAACTAATCAAAAACAGACTTACAAATATAGAGGACAATCTGGTGACGGGTAGAGGGGAGGGGGGTCGAGGGGCTGGGAGAAAGGGGTGAAGGTTAAAGTAGTACAAATTCGTAGTTGATAGATGGTCACGGGAATGGGGAGCACAGCATAGGGAATGCAGTCAGCATTAATGCAGTGGCTAGGTGGAGGGCCAGAGAAGAGAAAGAGCACTCAGGGGATTGTTTCATAAACTACATAAACATCTAACCGGTGTACTGTATACTTGAAACTAATAACTTTTTTTAAAAATGTATCTAGAACAAAAAAAAGACTGACTTTCCTGAGCCTGTCATTTTTTTCATTATGGTCTCTGTGGTGATGTAATCAGAAGTAGCTGACACACCCCAGCGTCCTCTAGGTCTCTTTCCTAGTCCTCTACTCCACAGCAACAGCAACCTGACCTTCCAAATTCCTGTCCTCAAAAAACACTTAGTTTTAGGCAGCAGTGGTGTGAGTTGAAGTAACTGTTAGCCACTACGTCTCCTTAGAATTCTGTTTTACATTGGGATGAGGTCTGTATGCAATCACTGTGTATGCAAACCCAACTTAAGTCCACTAACCAATACGAGATCCCTAGTTTCGAAGGTCTGGAACTAGTCTTGGCATAAAATATTCTGTCAGTCGGGATTCATGAAAGAAAGATCGAAACAACTTGAGGATTTGATATAAGAGTTTAGGTGCTCAAAATTTGTTGGTAAGCTAGAGAAGGGCCCATTAGCGTGGGGCCGCCTTGAGCTTTCGAGCAATACTACTGCAGCTATAATCCAGAACTCAGCAACTTGCTGCTGCCACCCAGAGGTCAAGACACTGCAGTGAGTGGCCAGAAGTATGACAGTGCCCCTGCTCTGAAGTCCTGATGATCACCCTTTGCCTTCAGAGAGCCACTGCAGAATCCCCCTTTGACTTCCAAATCTCATGTGAAAACATTGGCAGAATGCAAATTTCACCCAAATCTCCCAGGAAAATGAGCCTGGGGAAGGTACTCTGCAGACTTCCAGCCTCTGAGATACAGAAGACAATACTGAACAGACTGTGAATAAAGGTTGCTTGCTAACAAATGGCATTCAGGACAAACGCAGACTTGGGGTGAACAAAACATTTATTTTCATTAAAACTCACAGAAATTCCAGTTTAAAATATTGAATCTCTTAAATCTATATTAACACTCACGTTAGTATTGAGTTTTAAAAGTTAGGATTTTAAGACTACTTTGAAAAAGAACACAAAACATTTAGCATTACTGATGAATTTAAGATGCTATCGTTAATTCTCCAGTGTAATTTTCTTGGCCCTTTCTCCCCATAGTTCCTGAAGAAACCGTTCTTGGACCACTGTCGTTTCTCCCCTACCTTAGCCATCCACTCCCACAATCACAGCCTTGACCTTGTCATTACCGATAAGGACAATTACTTGGTAATGATCATCTCAATTGTCAACGCCCCACTTTTCTGACCACCTTCTTGTGTTTCTCGTCTACTCCCTCTAGTGGTCGAGTTCCAACAACCCCTCAACTACAGAGCACCTCATACCCACTGGCAGGACTACTGCTCGCCCTTACGATGCCTTTGAATTAGAGAAGGAGCTGTTCTTCAAGATATTTCAATTCCATCTTTTGGAAACTGTTGTAATAAACCACTTTTTCAAAATAAAACAAGACGCTTGAGTGCATTCTGCCAAAAATATTATGATAAGCGTACAAATCATAAATTTCAAATATGAATGGCACCCACTTAGAAGGGGTACCCTTAGGAGTATGTAGTACATTATCTGCATTAACTGTATGCGGCAGCTTGGTGACTATTGGTCCTACCATTTTTGTTGTGGTTGTCGTCAGCATCACACTCTTTATATTTATTCCTCTTAGACCGGTTTAAATTCCATATTTAATCATTATGATCCTTGCCTTTATCCTCAAGCACCTTTCCTCTCATTTTATCATACACACTTGGCTAAACCACATACTTTGCTACATTCAACTCTGCCTACTTTGTGCCTGCATTCAACACCGCTGAACATGGCTGGAGACAAACTCAGACATGCTAACTGGCCTTTGCATTCATGATCACTAAACCAAATGCCTCTGAATGCTCTGTTTCTCTCGTCAATACACTCGCCCGTTTTCGTAAACAAATTTCATACTTTTTCTTGTTTCTCCAAACTTCCAACGTCTCCCACATTTAAATTTTCAACTACTAACCTTTATTCCCACTTCCCTTGAACATTTTAAGCAATCAAAAGAGAATTTCCATAAGGTGCCACACCGCCATCTGCACTCTCTGTACCTGTGGCGTGTTTTCAAACTTGTCTTCTATTCTATGACCAAACTCTTAGCTAAGGTCAACTCCTCCACTTAGATAATCGATTCATCCTTCCTGCGAACAGTATTTTCCTCTCTTATCAGAACAATTCATTTCTTTTCTCTTTACTAGCTCATTTCTATCAACACGTAAACATGCTGCTCTTTGTCTAATATTAAAAACAAAACAAAGAGTATTTGAGATCTTGCTCCCTGGCATATGTTGTCAGTTTGATTCAAACTCTTATAAAAACAATAACAATAACAAAACAAAACTCTCTTGATTACTACCTGAACTCCAAATACCACCCTGTTTCTTTACTTTCAAACAACACTCCTTCAAAGAGTTGGCTGTAATCGCTGTTAGTAATTTCTCTCCTCCCACTTACACTTGAACTCACTGTCATAAAATTTTCACCTCAATACTCATGTCCCCTTATCTAAGTTACCAATGACTTCTTTTGCGCTAAATTAAGTGGTTCTGTCTCTCTCTCTGTCTTGATCGCTTAGAAGCATTTGACAACCTTCATTTCCTCTTTCCTCCTTAAAATGCTCTCTTTACTTGCCTTCCGAACCCACTGCACACTTTCTTTATTAACTGCCTTTTCTTGCTCCTCCTTGGTCTCCTTTGCTACTTCCTTCTCACCTTCCCAACCTCTAGACTTTGGAAGATCAAGAACTCTATCTTCCAGCTGCACTAGAGGAACTTATTCAATTTCATGGCGTTAAATACGCTATGAACTTGGAAATTTAAATCTCTAGCCCACATCTTTCTCCTCAACTCCAGACTTGTATATCCAATAACCTACTCAAGATTTCCACTGGGAAGCTTAAAAAGTATCTAAATAAAATATATCTAAACTAAATTTGTGATTTTTCCCTTCCAAACCTATTTCTGCCCCTATCAGTTAATGCTAACACCATCCTCCTTTTCAGTTGTTCAAGCTACAACTTTAGATTCACACTTGACAATTTTTTTCTCATTTCTCACCCCCAGTCACTCAATAAATCATGTTGATTCTACCCTAAAAATATGTCTGTAGAGTATTCTTATTTTTAGACTACAAACTCTGCAATATTTAGTAGTAATAGAGCATAGCATCTCCAATATATTCTCAAATGGTTCAGAAAAATAATGTGATGAAAGATAGGGATATTTACAAAAGTAAATGGGACAAAATGTAAACATTCGATGAATCTGGTTGAAAGGTATATGGGTGTTCTGTATAATATCTTGAAACTTTTCTCTAGGTAAAATTATATATATATTATCCATTACTCATTAGCTCCATGCTACCACCCTGGACCATCATCTCTTGACTTCAGGCTATTTATATAATAGCCAGATAAATTCTATTACAGTGTAAGTCAGATGTTGTCACTGCTTTGCTCAAAACCTCCAATAGCATTACATCTGACATAGAGTAAAGACTGAAGTCCTTTTATAAACTGTAAGACCCTCCATGATTTGTCCATACCTTCCCATGAGCTCTCTAGTCCCAACTACAATTCCTCCCTTCACTCTGCACGGAAGCCGCAAGCTCTTTGATGACCCTGAAGATTATCAGGCGAGCTCCTGCCTCAGGGCCTATATGCATGATATTTCTTCCACCAAGAAACTCAGTTCTGAGAATTATTCACGGGGCTTACTCCCTACCTTTTTTTCAGTTCTTTTATCAAATATCGCCTTCTCAGTGAAGTCTTTCTTATATGACTTATATAAAATTTTTAAATACTCTTCACTAACCTTGAACTTTCTATCCTTCTCCATTTTATTTTTTTTTTTCTCCAGCACTTAAAACCAACATTGTATATATTTTCCTTACTTATCCAGTTTATTTTCTGTCTATCCCAAGAGCTTATGCTCCTTAAGGGCAGACAGTTTTGTCTGTTTGTTAACTCTTACGTTCCCAGCTTTTGAAACTGACATATGAAAGGTACTTGATACACATTTGTTGACTAAAGGATGAATAATATACCAATCTTACTAGGCTTGTGGAATTCTACAGATCATTGATTATACTGTTTGTTATGTTATTATCAAACCCCCTAGAATTTTTTACCCAAATCTTCAGGACTTCGGGACCCTCAGGGACTCATCGGCACAGGATAATCCCATGTTTCATGACATGAAGTGATAGAATGAGATCTTTTTCTTTCTTCAGCTGTTAAGTCTATCTTTTCTTCTTGGTTCACAATTTTATAACTACTCCAAAGCACTTCTGGCTGTTTGGATAATAGTTTTATGCCTGAAATGGCTCCTGATAAGTAGACATCTCTGAAATTCCCTGATAAGTGCACTTCTGAGATTGGGTTCTTTTCATATCACCCCGAGTTTGTGTCACAGTCCAGGCATATGAAGTCTTTTCTTTGGTCTTCATTATGTAATAATAGTATTTACCCTTTCTCTACTCTTATTTCTCTCTTTTCAAAAGATCTTAACCTTTTCTGGATACTTTAAAAATTAATTTTGTAGGCCATCATCCCTCGGCTTAGCTTGTGTATGATAATTCTCTTAAATACTGTTTTGAACTGAGCTGATGTTACAAGAAAACTGTGCCAGTAATGACATCACATTGTAGATGAGTTTGCAGTCAGGAGAGATCATGTGGACTGAAGAACTTCTTAATTGGATTCCTGCAAAGAGTGTTCCAGGCTGGCTGAATGAGCTCACTGGTACACACAGTTTTATTGGCCACTTGGAAATACTTCAAGGAGCCTCTCAGAAAGGAAAGGAGATCCTTGTTTGTGCATTTATTCTTCCTGGTTTATCTCACTATCCATACTTAGTTCCAGCTGGAAAACTTGTAAGAAATTATCAGAATTAACTTTCTGTATGAACATGTGTTAGTCAGACTCATTATGATGCAAGCAGCAGAAAAGCCAGCTGGAACTGGTAAAAACAATAAAAAAGATTAATTAACTTATGAAAGTCTGAAAGGCTAGATTTCGGGATTCACCCAAAGTTTCCAACAAGAATTCGATTTCTTCTTTACTCTCTCTGTTCTGCTGTCCACATGTTGGCTTCATTCTAAGGCTGATTCCCCTTATGGTTGTAGGATAACTACTAGTAAACACTGGGCTACATATTTCTTGGTTCACTCATTAGGAAAGAAGGCATTTACATCTAAAAGTTCCAGGCAAAGGTCTTAAAATTTACCCAAATTTGACTAGCTTAGGTTATGTGCCAATGCCCTTCACCCGCCCAATCACCATGACCAAAGGAATAAAATGTTTTCATTGGCTTTAGCCAATCAGAACCTCCCCTAGGTATCAAATTTGATATAATATATTCCCAAAGCATTTGGTCAATGTGAGCAAGGTATAGATATCTGTACTTGTCAGAGTCCCAAAAGGAAGCAAAGGTCACACAAACCGATTAGAGCAATTTGAGGTGGGAGATATATATATTCATTCAAAGGGCCAAATGACAAAGATGTCAAAGGGGTACAGCACAAGAACTTGGAGAGAGCAACTGCAGGGCCATCACCAATTGGAGGCCCAAAGAAGAACCAAGGGAGAGGCTCTCAGAGCCTGAAAGAGGAGTCCTGTGGGGATTGGCATGTTGAAATGAGCAGTGACCCATTAGCAACACAGGTAACTTTAGAAGGGATTGAGAACAAACTAGGGGAATTAACAATCTTATATTCCTGTTTTCTCCTGGTTTAACTGGGGATCCCCATTGTCCAAAGCAAACCAGAAGGCTGAGGATGCAGTTGCTTCATTGATGTGGCCATACTGGCCAGCCCTCCAGAGGAGAAGGCAAAGTGGAAAAGGATGGAGAATAGAGCCAGGAGGAAAAATGGAACATATTTCGCACAGAACCTAAATCAAAATTTGCATGTTGTGAGGAAGGTGGGAGGGAATAATAAGTCCTGGAAGACAGCCAGCCAGGTGTGTGCTACAGACTAGAAATGTTTTGCTCAGTAATCTTACTAAGGACTCCAGATACTTAGGGCAGCACCTTCTATTCCAAAAAGCAGACAAAGCCTCTTAAAATTGCTTACAATACCACATATATGTATATGAGTATTCTCTTAGCCCAATGACTGCAAACGTTGGCACTATTTATCTTAATTAACCATATTTATTGTCATCATCTATATCAAAAGCTACAGAAAGAATATTAGCTAATTGATGGGACATATTGTTTCATTTCTAGGCAAACTATTTTAGACATGAACAATTATTATGTGGATGATAGAGATCTCCTATTCACTATCTTTCCTGAAATAAAATAAAAGAAAAAGAATAAATTATTAGCATGAGATATTTAGATTAAATAGAGAAAGAGTTTCTCGACGGTAAGATATGTTAAACCCCAATATCTTACCCAAAAATATCTTTAAACACAGTTTTGGAATCCCTTTGCCTCTGTTCTGAGATAAATGTGGCAACCAACAAGCCCTAAAATGAATATAAAAAATTAATTTTGCCTCTCCAAACACAGAACCGCAATGTGTTGCAGGATGACTACTAGTGTGACAGCTGTCGCGGTTGTCAGGCCAGTGGACTCTATTTTCATCTCCATCTAGAGCTAGCTTTAAGTGACTCAGATGGCTGAGGCATTACACTGCACAGCAGGACCTCAGATTCCTCTCCAACCTTCATATGTCATGACGAGGAGCCAAACATGGAATGACAGGCTAGACCAGAAAAGTCAGGATTCAAATCCAGAAAGATAAGCAGAGTTAGGACATTTATTCATTTGATATTTAGTGAGTGCCTATTATGTATATGCCAGGCAATGTTCTTCGTGCTGAGTAAAGCAGCGAACGAAACAGAAGACATTCTTGCTTTCATGAAGTTTATCCTCTAGAAGGTAAAGCAGACACTAAACGATACACATAGGAATATGTATTATATTGGATAATGATGGTCTCTTTTACTCTGGGAGACATGGGAAGCCACTGGAGAGTCCTGAGCACAAGAATTACATGATGTAATCTGTATTTTCCAAAATCTCTGGCTACTGAGATTTTGCCTGCTTTATCTAAGGCAAAAGCAGGAAAATCAGTTGGAGGCCACTGCAATAACACAGGTGACAGATGGCTGTAGGTGAATTGGACCGTGTTGATGACAAGGTGAGTGGTGAGAAGTGATGAGATTCTTATTGTACTTTGAAATGACGGATTATAAGATTTTTTGACAGACTGAATGTGGCACATGAGAGATAGAAAAGTCATTAAGATGTTGTAATGAGTAGAATGTTTCTGAAGGCTTCCATGACAACATCTGAGTTCTAACAGGTCTGAAATTGGAAGTGGGCCATTCTCAAGGGGCAAGTAATGTGAAATTCTGGAGGATCTTGAGGCCAGGTTCTGCTACCCGTGACTGTTGCTGAGACTGGAGAACAGATGTACATTCGCAGGCAGAGGAACAAACTATGAGAGGCATGAAGGTGGAAGTTAGTTGGCATGTGTAGAAATGATGAGGACCCATATGTTGTTTAAACATGGCAACGGTGCAATGTAAATCCAGGAAGTCTGCCTTAAAGACCAGGGTGAGAAATCTTTACGGAGAGTCACTCATGATTAGTGAGAAGGAGAGTCGCAGTGAGTGTTGCATTTAGAAAGGTTTCACTCACCTTCACTGTGAGAGTATAGTACTCTGCTCAGGCTGCCATAACGACACAGCATAGACTGGAGGACTTAAACGATGGAAATGTGTCTTCTCATTCTTCTGGAGGCTGGAACTCTAAGATCATGATTGGTTACTCCTCAGGCCTCTCTCCCTGGCCGGTGGACAGCTGTCTCCTCTCTGTGTCCTCACATGCATGCTCACCCCTCTTCTTATAGGTTTCTCCTCCTCTTCTTATAAAGACACCAATCATATTGGATTAGCGCCTCGCTAGCTCTTTAAAAGTCCTATTTCCAAAAGAGAGTCACGTTACTTAGGGCTTCAACATATGACTTTTGGAGAGATTCGATTCAGTCCATAACAGAGGGGTATGAACTCAAAAGCAGGATTATCACTGTACGTTTCTAGGCGGGAGGAAATTGGCATCTGAACTAAGTGATTGTAGTGGAAAGGAAAAGAAGATGGATGTAAAAGACATTTCATAGGTAAAAGCTACACTGACTGAGCAAATAATTGAATATAGAGGCCAAGGGAGAGGAGTCAATGATAGATCACAAGTATTGCAACTAAGTGACAAAGAGAATGATATTTTTCCCTAAACAAAAATATTTGCCTCTTTCACTTTGCCCTTCATTCTGGAACCCTAAAATCATGACTGGTTACTCCTCAGGCCTCTCTCCCTGGCCGGTGGACAGCTGTCTCCTCTCTGTGTCCTCACATGCATGCTCACCCCTCTTCTTATAGGTTTCTCCTCCTCTTCTTATAAAGACACCAATCATATTGGATTAGCGCCTCGCTAGCTCTTTAAAAGTCGTATTTCCAAAAGAGAGTCACGTTACTTAGGGCTTCAACATATTTTTGGAGAGGTACGATTCAGTCCATAACAGAGGGGTATGAACTCAAAAGCAGGATTATTACTGTACGTTTCTAGGCGGGAGGAAATTGGCATCTGAACTAAGTGATTGTAGTGGAAAGGAAAAGAAGATGGATGTAAAAGACATTTCATAGGTAAAAGCTACACTGACTGAGCAAATAATTGAATATAGAGGCCAAGGGAGAGGAGTCAATGATAGATCACAAGTATTGCAACTAAGTGACAAAGAGAATGATATTTTTCCCTAAACAAAAATATTTGCCTCTTTCACTTTGCCCTTCATTTATTTCCTCCAGATACTTCTTCCGCTCCTATTTCTCTCTCTACTTCCTTTCTCCTGCAATTTGCTACTGCGGCAGAAATTCAGGCATTCTCAACTAGGTTAATATTCTTTAAGACAATTCCAGGAAACAAATCTTTCATGTCATGTCGACTGTACCCTTTTCCGTCCCACGTCCTACATTTTCAGGCATGGCAATCATTTTCTTTTGATTGTTTTATCTGCTTACTAGTTCGTCTTTTTTCCTGGTTATTCTCCTGCAATTTGCTACTGCGGCAGAAATTCAGGCATTCTCAACTAGGTTAATATTCTTTAAGACAATTCCAGGAAACAAATCTTTCATGTCATGTCGACTGTACCCTTTTCCGTCCCACGTCCTACATTTTCAGGCATGGCAATCTTTTTCTTTTGATTGTTTTATCTGCTTACTAGTTCATCTTTTTTCCTGGTTAAACTTCTCCCCTCCCGTTTCTGTGATTTTTTTATTAGGTCTCAGTTATTTTCCTTAAGAATCATTATCATTATGATACTATTTGTCACTTTATGCATTTTATTATAAAAAAGTTAAACAAATACAGAAGTGAATGGAACTCCCATATACCTATCACTTAATTTTAAGAATCTATAACATTTTGCTATATTTGCTTTATCCAACTTTTTAAACATTCTTCCTATGATAAAGTATTTTAAGGCGAATCTTAGACATCAAGTTATTTCATCCTTACATACTTTGGTACCCATCTCTAAAATAATGGCATTTTCTTACATAACTGCAGGAGCATTATCCATCACAAAATTACCAATAGTTCTTTGAGGTATCTAATGTTCAATTTATACTAAAATGTTCACAATTGTCCCCACAATGCTTTCTACAGCAAATTTTCTCTTTATTTAAACCCAGGATTCGAACACGATCCACACTTGGCATTTAGTTGTTCAATGTCTTAAGTACATCGGTGTCTAGAGCAGGTGCCCTCCTGCTTCCCCTTGATTTCTTCTACCATGGATTTCTTACTAAAATCCTGTCAATTGTCTTGCCATCGTGAGAGATATCAATTGTCTTGCATGAGTCCTGACATTTCGGGCTTGTCTCTTTGCTTCTTCATGGTGTCATAGTTTATATAAAATGGAAGTTCTAATGTTTTGATTAAATTCAGGCACACTTTCTTGTTAAGAATTCTTCAGTGCTGTAGGGAGGTTGACATCATCTCACGTTAGGAGGCATGTGATGTCTGGCTGTTCTTTTGGGGATGTTAAAATTGATTGGTGGGCTCAGGTTACAACAGCGCAGAACCTCTTTTGCAAAGTTCCCTTTTAACCTATCTGTCGATGGGCATACTCAGTGATGACCTTTGCTTAATTAATTACTGGGAATTGTAAAATGTTGACTAAAAAACTATAACTTCTTCTTCATTTGTAGTAGGGAATCTTCTGTAAGAAAACCTTTCCTTTTTCAGCTAGGGTCACTCAGGGATAGTTTGTTTATGGAAGACAGAATAAATATTTAGTTCTTTCCTCCTAGTTTCCAATTTTCAGAGTGAGAACCTGGTGCGCTACACAGTGGTAGTCACAGTTTCTGTAATAATCATTGTTCTTTATATTTCTGTAATTGTCATGCAATTGTTGTTGTTTTTCTGGCAGCATCGTTGCTTAAGAGAGTATTAAAATTGTCGGGTGGTAAGGCATTTTGATTTCTGGTATGTTGTTTATTTCTAGTTTTATTACTTATTTATAAATTAAAAAAAGCCTCATCGAGGTATAATTGAAATACGATAAATTTCACATATTTAGAGCATTCATTTTGATCTGTTTTGACACAAGCCTATGTAAAGCTTCATGGCAATCAAGGTAAAAATATTTTCATCACTCTCAAAAGCTCCCTTGTGCCCTTCGTAATCCATCCTTCCTTCTCCAGGCATCCACTGCTCTACTTTTATTCATTATGAATCAGTTTGCATTTTCTAGAGTTCGATAGAAATGGAATCATACAATACGTATAATATGTACCCTTTATTGTCTGGCTTCTTATATACAACATAGTGATTTTGAGATTCATTCACAATGTTGTTTGTATTAACGGTTTGTCCCTTTTTGTTTGCTGAGTCACAGGCTATTCCGTGAATATATCACAATTTGTTTATCCATTTACCAGTTGATCAACATCTGAGGTGTTTCCTATTTCGGCAATTACGAATTAAGCTGCTATGGCTATTCTTGTACAAGTCTGGGTAGATAGATGTTTCCTTAACTCTTGGGTAAATATCTAGGAGTGGAGTTCTTTTTGTCATATTATCAATATATTTTTAACTTTTTAAAGAAACTGTCAATCCACAAGGTATTATTTTTTATCCACTCTGTGGATCTCGATTTTAATTGGCGTATTTAGAGCTTTGCTGTTTTATACAGTAGCTACTAGCTACATGCAGCTATTGAACATCTGAAATGTGCCGAGTCTGAATTGCTATGTGCTTTAAATGTAAAATATACGCTGGGTTTTAACGATAGTCCCCCCACAAAAGAATAAATTTCATTAATAATTTTTTATATTGATTGCATGTTAAAACAATAATATTTTGGATATATTGCCTTTTTATTTTTTTAATGTAGCTGCTAGAAATTTTACATGATGAAAGTGGCTTACAGTATATTTTTTATTGGCAGTATTAGTTTATAACATTAACATTTAATGTAATTATATAGTTGGATTTCAATCTATCATTTTGCTGTTTGTTTTGTTTCTTATTTCTCTATTCAATATTTTAATAATGCTCAAGTGGTTGCTGCTTAGATGGGGAATATATTACCAGAATTTATAATTGCAATTAGCAGAAGGGGTGAGCTGCAGAGAACTTACATATCTATAATAGAACTGGAACTACCATAATTACATTTTAAGAGAATATTTCTAATTGCTAGTTCTACTACTTCCTTTAATTTATTGAGTTACTTACCCTACCCAATACAGAACCCACTACCCTCATGTAGTAGTTGAATGATCATCCCGTACCTCCCTCCCCTGTTGCAGAAAAATCAGACTGGCGAGAAATCAAGCACCACTCGGACAGTTGGAGAACTCAGGTTTATTATACCGGTGGTCCCAGAAGAGCTAGCACTCTGAGGATCTGGGCCTGAGCTCAGGGGAAACCTTACTTTCATAGGGCTTATCTGCAGTACATGTTATCTAGACAGAACAAGCAAAGGGGATACATCTTTTATGTAGACAGAACAAGCAAAGGGGAGGGTGAGTCTTCAGCCGATCTCGAGGTCACCTTGCCCTTTGGCCTATGTGGCAAGCATGTCTACGGAAGCAGAACAGAGAGCTGATTACAAGGTTAGCCATTTGAGTGAAAGATTCCTCTTCAATTCCCCCTTTTGATGCCCTTTAAATTCTTATAGGGCATCAACCTCTTGATTTTCTTTGCCTAGGGTTTGGTATAAGGATGGTTTGGATGTCACAACCATTTGTAACTTTATGGATTCTAGGCATGAGGAAACAAACTTGACAAGACAGTTCAGGATACAGGGACCAAATAAGAGCTATGAAGAGCATGAATTGAGGACCTGCAGGTGAGAGAAGCCAGAATCCCCTACTCTATATTCTGGACCAGCACTCCCACGACTTGTTCAATTGTTGGTGGATTTTTGAGGCTCTATCTGTAAGCTTCTTGGCTGCATTTCTAACTATACCAGATTGATTAACATAAAAACAACATTCTTCTTCTAAAAATAAGCATAACCCTTCTTTTTCGGCCTTTCGAAGATCAAGTCACCTACGGTTTTGTAAGACTACTCCTGCTAAGGAATCTAATTGGCTTTGTAAAGTGGCAGTGCTTTTAGATATGTCTTCTAAGCTGTCAGATAGATCCTTAAATAAACTCTGGTAATAAGACAGGGAGAAGGCTAGGCCAGCTGTGCCAGTCCCTACCTCCGCGGTGATACCAAGGTCTATAAGAAGGAGAAAGAATTGTACCGCTCATTCGGGTCTTGCATGCATTAGAGGGATGGTCATAGACTGGATGTTTATTTCAGGGGCCAAGTAAACCAGGTCCCCGTCCAGTTAGCCGGGAGACAGAGATAGGAATTGATTCTACAAAGAAAGAATATACCTGGGAATCCAAGGCAAAAACTCATCTCAGTAGTGAAAAGGTGATCACTTGGCCTTCTGCTAGAACTGCCCCTGTGAGGGGTTGCAGGGGTCCATAGGAAGTATCCTGAGATGCTCCAGAGGTTCTGTTTTCCCAATATAAAAAATTTCTCTTAGTATCTATAAAGACACATCCAGTGAGGTTTTCATATGCTGCTAAGAGCAGGCATTCTTCTTGGGAGGGTTCAGAGCAGGATTCCCAGGGAAAGATACTTAAGCAATCACTTGACCTCCCCTGACAGTAACTTGAACTTCTGTTTAGTAACCCTGTAGTCTTCACGTTGGGTTTCCATGAGAATCGTACAGGTTTCTTACACGGAACAGCCTGTGCTACTTGGGATAATTTCTCTCAACAAGGCTCCAGCTACTTCCCATGCCCACTCAGTGTACATAGGGGAGGCTTCAGCCCATCCAGAGTAGGTGCAAACAAACACAAGCAAGTATCGGTGGCTCTGGCAGGGCTTGACCTCAGTAAAGTCCACTTCTAGGTCTTCAAAGGGCATAGTCCCAATCGTTTACACCCCTGGATTGGATTCTGGCCTTTGGCTGGCAAGTTACACATCTAGCACTGATCTGGGCGTACAGGGCTGGGAGCTTGGGTATCTGGAATCTCCCACCAGCCCTCCTTTCTCTTGGTTCCCCCTCCACTTAAGGCCCATTGTTCTTCTTCCTTGGTGTATTTCGGGGACAGAGGCGATTCTGGTGCTAGGAGAACCTTGGAGACTGGCTCAGGACCCGTTGTGGCACTTGGTTGATTGGCAGCCTCCTCAGCTGCTTGGTCTGCCAGTCGGTTCCCCCTACTGACATGGTCAGGTCCTCTCTGGTGGCCTTAGCAGTGAGTGGCTGCCACCTGAGGAGGCTTCCAGACTGCCTCTGACAGTTGAAGGGTTTCTTCTTTGTTCTTGATTTCTTTTCCTCCTGCCGTCAGTAGCCCCTTCTCTTTATGAACGGCTCCGTGTACCTGCAAAGTGGCAAAGGCAGAGCTCGTCGGTATAGATATTGGCCCGCTTCGCTTCAGCCCGCCGACGC
>NW_006438644.1:112620-113009 GCF_000325575.1 Pteropus alecto | reverse complement strand
TGTATTATTTTTATTATGTTTATGCTTATATATTTAATGTATTTAAACTTATATTACTTGATTTATTAACTCTTTAAGGGAACTGACAAAGACTGCTCATCCCACACATCTGTTATCTAGACAGAACGAGCAAAGGGGAGGGTGAGTCTTCAATTGATCTCAAGGTCACCTTGCCCTTTGGTCTATGAGGCAAGCATGTCTACAGAAGCAGAACTAAGAGCTGATTACAGGGTTAGCCATTTGAGTGGAAAATTCCTCTTCAATCCCAAATATGTGTGTGCGATTCATTTGCTAATTCAATAGCTTTCTATTTTTATTTTAGTGATTGCCTTTATATCTGTACTTATTTCTAACTCAATTCAGTATCTTCACATCCTCTATATATTTAG
>NW_006438644.1:46848-112558 GCF_000325575.1 Pteropus alecto | reverse complement strand
CTCAACATTATTTAATTGTATTATTTTTGTTATGTTTATGCTTATATATTTAATGTATTTAAACTTATATTACTTGATTTATTAACTCTTTAAGGGAACTGACAAAGACTGCTCATCAAATTTGCTAAGATTTATGGATTCAAATTATAACTGAAAAAAATTTGAAAGAATTCCTGGAAAAATTTGTGAAGAAGGAAACCATGAAAGAGTCAAGGCTATTTTATTTATTTATTTATGTATTTATGTATTTATTTATTGCTGCCTGGAGACTGTAATGGCAGACCTTCAAAATACAGAATATTTCTCTTAACAAGCCAAGAATATATATAACATTAATAAAAATAAGAACATCTGGATTACAAATAGTAAAAATATACACTTTTGATCTACCTAGTTGAGATTTTTCAAACCTGTAAATTTTCTTCTCATTATTATTACCCTCATTATTAACGATGGCTGATTTTTTGATTCTCCACAAAGGAAGAGCTTCCAATTAGCACAGACCAGGTCTCTTTCTTTAGTGTGACAGAACAAGGTTTAGTCACTGATTTCATTTCTTATCTAGTTTCATCAATTCTATAGTTAGTAAAATTCCTCCTAGATTTTAGAAGTTGTTTAAAACTCAGTCCTCCAATTTGTCCTGTTTATTCTTCTTATAGATTTTAGTGATAAGTTTAGAAAGAATGCAACAGGTATTGCTTGACTACTTGCTTTTTTCAGTTCCTGAACCTGAACCTGAACCTGAACCTTAGTGCATTTGTTTATGACCAACAGCCTGTTTGACCTGTAACTACTGAGAGCTATAATGTAATCTTCATAACCATTAAGAGCAAACTTCGGGAGTCTTCCTTTTTATCAGAGGCTTTTTAATGTCTTACTTTTTATCAAAGGTTTAACTCAACAACCACAGCATCAGCTGGAATTAAATGTAATTATTTTTCAATCATTTTTAGACATCTAGGTTTATTGTTGTGCCTGAATAGATGGCAAATTTCTCTCACCTTTTTATAAATGTGACTGACTCATTCATAATTTTAAATTAGTAGCGTTATAGTCACATTAAGTAGTACTCAATTGAATTAAAAGTGGGCAGTTAAATGTTCAGCTAGTTCTACTTAAAAAATAGAGCAAGTAACTGAAATATTTTTATCTTGAATTTAGAGAAGAAACCTATTTTACTAATGAGGGTAAAAAATCGAATTTTCTTTCAGGAAAAATGAAACATACTTGAAAATTTTTATAATGCAATACATATATTTTAAGGTGAAGGTTTCAAATGTAAAAGAAAAGTAATTGTGATAGGATAATTCAATTTCATGTTCATGAATCTTACTATATACATTGATAAAAATAGGAAAAGGATAAAGAGAATATGGACATGAAAGGCATATATTCTTACAGGCCTTTTGGATCTGAAATTGTTACATTATACTTTTAAGCTACCCGATCACCAGTAAAACCTATAAATCTGACAATGTCTATACTGCATGGGGAGGAATCAAAATATACATAGCATGACTAATGCAAATGACTAAAATAAAAAGTGCTTTTGCAATCGTAATGGAGGTGTTATAGGCTAAATATAAGCAGTCTCTAATTTTTCAGCTGCAGCAGCTTTAACAGCAGAGATACAGAGTTGTGTATTGCCATCTTCTGGTGAGTTTCATCAGCTCCTTGTAGTACTTCATCAGATGGTGGATAAGGTTTTATAATAGACTCTTAAGGTAGCTGACTTTTCTAAAATAATGCCTTTATCAGTATGGATATATATGTTTATTAAATTAATGATATGCATATGGCAAATAAAATTAACTAATTTTAGACACAGTCAGTTTTTAAATTTCAAAGGGCTGGGACTGTGATATTTTGGTTCATCCTTGCATCCTCCATACCTAACACTATTTATGGCAAAATATAGGTATTCTGTATATAGATGTTGAGTAATAATAATAGGTTTCGTTACTGTCATTTTATAGTCTTGACTTTACTTTTCAGAATCAAATGGAAATAAATTCTTGAGTCTGAGGCCTCTGAGCTATCTTACAATTTTATGTTCTTTCTTCACCTTGTTTCTCATTTCATCCAACATATTCCTGCTATTTCCAGGTGTTAAAAAGCTCCAGTCTTCTATGAAAGAAATAACCCACTTCCTCTTCCAAACATCCTATCTCTTCCAATGTCTAGGTTAATTTCAGGTGACTGATCTTTTCCCTGTGGAATAGACAGGCAATGCTTGAGATCCCTTCTTAGCTCTAAAAATTTATCTTTTTGATCCCTTTATTCTCTGTTATGGAAGAGTTGGCCATAAATACATGTAACCTGTGTTATTTTTTACATACGCTCCTCCGGCAGTCTTTTCTGTGTTGTTTCTTTCTGATGAATAATCTTGGAGAATTCAAATTTTGGTTGGCAAAGCTAAATTACTTACCATAAATATTACATACTGAATCTGGAGGGATTAAATATCATCAGGCCCACCCTATGCATTTTGTATATCACTAAACAATGGACCATCCGTTTGAGTGACTTGCTTAAGGTTATAAAGCACACCAACAGTAGATGGTTGTTAGCAGTTTTGCCATCTTTTTTCTCTTGAATCTTTTGGGCATTTGCCTCGCTAGCACAGGAAAATTAGTTTAAAAGAGAAGCTGTTTCCTCATGACCTCGTAGTAAGAAATGAAATTTCCTCCCGATTTGATTATATCATTATTCTTCACACTTCTTTCCGGTGTATTTCCAGGAGAAACTTCATCTGAGATTAGTTTTTCCTTTTCTACCCTCAGATGCCTGTTCTTTTATCATCTTCATACATGTTTATTTTCTCATTACCCTCCAAACACGTTTATTTTCTCATTATCCTCTTCCTGACTCCTCGACTCTTTTGTGGGTCTATATTTTCCTGTCCTGGCTTGGTCTTTTCCTCCTTGCGCCATGATTACCATGATCATGAACGTTTTTGGTGTGAAGCTTCTGAAATAAACAGGCCTTATAAGATAATTTTTCTAGCAATAAAGACCCACACTTTATTCAAAAGTATGATTTTTATGTATGACCATTAGTGAGTGGCTTTACTCTCTTCCCATTTGTTAATTAAGGAAAACAATAACTACCATACTTGAATATCTACAATGAGTCAGGCACCGTAGGAAGCTCTTTCCATATGTTATCTCTCGTATTTATAAACTACTTATGAGATAAGCAATGTTTGGCAAATAAAGGGACAAAGGCTAAAAGACTAAAAGTAATAAGTCCAAGGTCACTCAGCAGAGGTAAGATTGGAACCCAAAATTATCTGAGGCGAATTTTGTGTTTTTCTTGAGATGACATAATCTTTGAATATTATAGAAGCATATTTCTCATCACTATTTTATACAATTTGAATAACTCCAAAGACATTTCAAAATAATCTATATTTGCGTAGGTGCCTTTTCCAAATCTGATGATTTCAGGGCTGCACTGTCCAGCAAATCTTTCTGTGATGATGGAATCTACGTGTGGTGCCCAATATGGCACCGGCAAGCCACATGTAGCTTGAGCACTTGAAATGTGGCTAGTGTGACTAATCGACTGAATTTCTAATTTAATCTAATCTTAATATAAACTAAATTTTAAATAGCCTAATGAGGCTATCATATGGGGTAGTGTGGCTATATATTGTACAAGCTTTTCTGCAATTGTTTTCTTTCATCCCTTTACAGAGTCACATGACCACTTTTCGGTCTTCTGTTCTATTTGGCTACTTTAAAATCATTGTGAGAAAGGCAAAAGAAATTATCTGCATCCTTGATTGTAATTATAATAATGGATATTAGTGGAAATTACTTTTAAATGTTAATTTCTAAGAAAAATATGGCATCACAACATACCTTTGCTCTTGCTTGGCTTTTTTACAAAAAATGTTAAAAACTTAACACTTTTTCTTTAATTGGGACTTAATTGGCTTCAATGTGTAATGTAGAGGCTTCCTTTAACACCACTAATTCACAGTTTATTTGTTTATTTATTTTTACTCCTTTGCATCATTTCTTATTCTCCGTATGCTTTGTACTCATGCTTTTAGTATTTAAGGTGCAAAGAGGCTGAGGTTATATCTTGTAAACCATGGAGTATCTTTCCTATGTCATATAATTTAGATACCTAAACATTTAATGTATGGGAGGTAAACTGCTATTCATATAAATTTTTTAAAAGATGTTCTTTATAAAATATATTTGTTTAACAAAGTAAAACAGAATGAAATCTGCTTGAAATAAATAAAAAATTATGTAAACATAACACGGACCCACATAATACATATCCACCATGTTTTTAAGATATCACTTACTGAGTTTTTTATATTGTAAAAAGAATCATCATTTTACCAAAAATCATCCTTTAATAATAATCTCTTTTGTTTTATTAAAAAGAGATTATCATCTTTTGGGGAGTATATCTATTGCCTACATATGATACATCTGAAATTATTTTTATAAGGGCCAATTCAGGTTAAAATGATAAACCAGAGTTCTTTCAAGCAAAAGTTTCTACCTTAGAATGTTTAACACAATCTCAATTACAAGATGAAAGTGTTTGGGCGTTGAGAACTTTGGATGAACGGGCATTTGTTATCCATAATGTAAACTGCATGATAAAAAAAAATAATCACTCCCAGTGGAATACAATTCCACTGATTATACATAGGTTTTCAAGGACATTTCTCTACTGTCTCCTCCCCTGGAATTCTTCTCTTAGGGTGTGAACCAAGTAAGAGGAAATGAGACTTTAATAAAACTTAAAAACAACTACTCCAAAACTAGCTTGCTGTTTGTTTTCAAAATTTCATGACCTGTAAGATATAGGGAAAGGGGCTGATGGAAAAAAAGTCAGAAGAAGAAAAATGGTTATTTTTCTTAATATAACAATAGCATTTTAAAACTTTGACAGCATTTTATTCATAACCCAAAAATACATTTGGTAGAGAACACTATTGAGAATATTTTGCATCTGGACAGTTTCTTTGAGCTGGTTAGCCATGAACTTCCATGTGTCATGAATTCCCTTGAGACAAGTAGATGTGAAAGAAATATTTTTCCATCTATAGAAAAATACAAACTATCATTCTTCTTTATTGTTGAAGTACATTTCTTCAAGGTAAAATTTGTTATAAATTATTCAAAATTATAAAATATGTCACTATTACCATGTAAGAAGTAGTGTTCAAGATTTAATATTCACTGAAAAATATTTTCTATCATTTTCTGTTTCTACTAGTCATTTAATTTTTGTTATTTTATTTAAATATAATTTTTACTAAAATATGTATTTAAATATTTAATAAACCCATTTTAGTATTTGTTGAAAGCCACTACCTTTATCTTATTTTAACTTTATTATCTTCTCGGATTAATATCTTGACATTAAAAAGATGGAACTTATTATAATATAATAATTCACTATACTTAAGAAGTAATCACTATAAAATTCTCTAAAATAATACCTAGAATAGCTCTTAGAGATTTACTAATCTAAGTCATTTTAGACATTAATAATAGGGTTTTGTATAGGTCAGGCACTAATTACAGAGTAGAGAATATTAATGGGTTTATTTGAGCCAAACTGACGACAATTGCCAGGAAGCAAAATCTCAATGGACTAAGAAAATGCTCCAAAGAATGGCATTAAAATGAAAGGAAATGACATAAGGAGGGTTACTTGAAATCATTGGTGGTAAATTAGCGGGCGGGAGAAAGGAAAGCAGGGAAATCTCCGGGATTGGATAAAAAGTAAAACAAAGAGACATACTTCTTTTACTTCTTGTACCCATTGGTGGGTACAAGAAGTTAATAATTAACATTTATAGCACATAGACATGGTGTGTGGGAGACAAGATAACCATGAGGGGTTCTGTGGTCTCATGCTCTGGTGCAGTGAGCTGGGCCCTGAGAGATCTGGAAAAAAGGAATTACTCTGACATTCCGAATGTCTGTTATTTTAGATGCAAAAAGATAATAGACTCACTTAAGGTAAAGAATGATCTTTGCCAAGAAAGCTACAGGCCCAGGATGTGGCTATTACTATCACCTGCTTTTCATTAGAAATTCGTATGTTCAGATCATTCTCTGTGGTTACTTTCGGTCTCTGAGTTTGTAAGGTGCACCATGCTGGCCTCCCCTGAGCTTGTCAGATTTAGTATGTGGCACTTTTTTGGTCCCAAACAGTTACCATATAGTGACTTCGCGATCTAAATGCTTTACATGAGACTTTTTATTAAATTACTTCTCAGTTCTGTGTGATGATATTATTATCACCTCAGTTAACACATGAAGACATTTACATTCAGAGAGGGAAAGATGGAAAAAAGAGAAGGAATAAAAGCAGGAAATCAATGGGCAAACAAAGGAGTAAAATCCCTATAACACCTGATAGGTAAGAAGAAATGTAGTTTCTAACCTATCAAATTAGAAAAGCTTTGAAAGATAAAAATGAAGCTCTCATGCTTTCTCATAGGAATGTTATATTGTCTAATCCTTCTGGCCCAGGACAACTGATTACTGTGTAAAATAAACTTTTAAGGCTGAGTTAAATTGTTGTCTCTCATTTTACAAGTTAGGAAAAAAGCTCGTTGTCGTTCAATGACTTGGCCAAGATCACATAGTGACTCCTTTCCTGCGAGAATGTTGACAAGAAAGACTAGACTAGGGCCTCGGGCTTTGGAGGAAGGGGAACGGCAAAGAAAATGCTTACCTCCCTCACTCTGTCGGGCATTGTCAATGTTTCAAATATTTGAGAGATGGAATGATTCTAGTTTTAGCAACCTGTTACCGAACTCAAAGGGTTTGTTTTGCCTGCATGTGTCAATAACCAAAAGAGACAGGGACAGGATGTTTATTTAAGGAAATGGAGCCAAGCCCAGAGACACAGGTGAACTAGTGCTCAAAGACCTGGTTCCCTGATGGCCTCTGGGGAATAGGTTATGTAGGGGAAAATTCACTAGTCATGGCAGCTGAGGGAGTTGGGGTCATGGGCTCTACTGATTGGTTAGGGATAGAGTAGCGTTGATCATTGTATCTATCAAGTCCTGACATCAGTTACGGCATCATTCTTTCTGGTTTCAAGGGGATGCTGGTTAGGGTCAGCTGCCTTCATGGGTATGAAGCTGCAAGAGGTTTCTTTAGTTTGACCAAAACTCTGTATTCTGTACTCAACAGGCCTGAGGGTCTGTTCCTAAGACTGTCTGATGCTGACCTAAGGGCTGAATGATTAAGGAAATGGTCCTGCAGAAGACAGAAGGATAAGGAAATAAAAGAAGTCAGTGAGGCTAAGGCCAGTTTGAATTGAGGAGAGAGAGAAGAGAAAAAGTCATTTTAAAGAAGTAAAGATTTGCACAGTCACACTTCCTTGATGTCATGGCAGACAAGAATGGAAAGAATGTGGGCAGGTAATCCTCTGACTGTGAGTTCCAGTGGAGAGTGAGACCACGGAGTGCTTTTTGGCCACGTGAAACCTGGGGCAGAAGGGGCAGAGCGGGAGGTGCTTGGCCACGTGAAACCGGGGCAGAAGGGGCAGAGCGGGAGGTGCTTCCTTGAGAAGAAAATCCTAGAGCAAATAGCTCCCTGATCATCTCTATACCCTCCGCTCACTGCCACCTTCAATCTTCAGCCCTCCTCTCCATTTTGCTTTCTCCTTCCATGGACAAAAAAGGGGTCTTACAAAAAGTAACCTCACAGGGTGATCTGACCATGAATTTCCCAATGAACAGGTCATGGTGGGAAGTCACACCCCAGGAATGTAGCTTCTTTAGTGAAAAGTTTATCTTTGCTTTAAGCAAGCCCCGTCCATTGTTTTGTGCATTTAGGTTAACATGCCTTTGACAGGCCTGTAGTAATACCCCTTGAAGGTGGGATCACCTTCAAAAAAGCAAATAATCTTGTTAATTACCTTTGTAATCCAATCCTTGCCTTTCTTTCTCCCAGTTTCATCCCATCTTCCTGAAATTCCCTCCTTCATTTCAAAGGCATAAAAGAAACTGCACAACTGTTATTTTCTGGAACATTGGAGCTCTCGTTTTCTAGCAATTGTCATCAGTTTGGACTCAAGTAAACTCATCGAAATTCTCTACAGGTTTGGATACCTTCTGTCAATACTCCCTAGATCTGTTAAAAGATCAAGTGGAGCATATTATAAATTTTAAGAGCATTTGAACAAAAATCGATTCAAATTGGGCAGTGCCAAATGAAGTGTTTGGGAGCACTCTGCTCCACCAACAGAAGCTAGGGGAAAGACTTTTATAGACTGAGAGGCAGAAGCAAAGCAAGAAAATGATTTGATCGGCTGTCGCTTATGCATTTGCCTTATTTGAAAAAGTCTAGTTGGCTCTTTGTGATTGGTTGTCCTTAGGTTTTGGTTTCTTAACCGACAAGCATTTATAGGCTTAGGTTTTCATTTGCTTACATGGGCTACTATGGCAATAGAGCCACCTCTGTCTAATGGCCTTCTTGTTTAATTAATTTAACAGATTTAACACTATTATTATTGTCGTAGTTTTCTTAACCAACCTTGGATAGCCTACTGCGTATTGTAAAGTTATCCATTCTCTTATTTAATTCTTACCATACCCATACATGCCAGATAATCAAATCCCCATTCTACAGATAAATCCTTTTTTGCTTGACTAGTAGATGGGGAGATGGCTATTTCTCTGTGAAATTTCGTAAATGCTAGAATTTGCAAGCTTTGTTCTGGAACATGGACTCCCAGACTGGGCGCTCTACATTTCCCCAGAAAGTTTACAAAATTTTTTTAGAAAGGAAACTACCTTTGTGGGGAGGGAGGAATGGGGAGTGGTGATGGAAGAGTGGATTGGGGAAGTGGTGTGGGGCATGCCTCGTTATCTGGCTGTCAGGTATTCTTACGTTGGAAATTTGTGGGGGAAATGGACAGTGGTCTACACAAGGTCCATCCTTACTTTTATTCCTACATCTCTCATACTTTTACTTAAACTAAGCATTTTCATGTTCCAAGATTCTCTGAGGTTTGGCAAGGCAGAGACTCAATTCCTAGAGGCCTCCTCCTGGGTCTCCTCCTCCTATTGTGTTAGTCACCGCTCCAATATTCATTTCGATCTTCCAGAATGTTTTGAAATTCCTTTTCGTAAATCCCATTGTGTATTCCTCTTTGTTGTAACTATGTACACTCTCTTTTTTTTTTTTAAGCTTTTCATTTTGAGATAACTATAGATTCACATGCAATTGTAAGAAATAATATAGAAGGAGTCAATATACCCTTTAACTAGTATCTCCTAATGGAACCTCTTGCCAAACTTTACAACTTCACCACCAGGATACTGACATTGATACAATCCATTGATCTTATCTACATTTCCCTGGTTTGACACGCACTTGTGTGCATGCGCTTGTGTTTATTTCTTTGCAATTTTACCACCTATTCAGGTTTATTTATCCATCACCACAGTCGAGATATAGAATATGTTCATCACCACCAAAATTCCCTCGTGGCCCTGTATAACCACATCTACTTCTATCCCACCTCAGCCCCCAATGCTAACCCCTGGCAACCACTGATCTATTGTCTCTCTGTATAATTTTGTCGTCTTAACATTGTCCTATAAATGAAGTCAGATAATAGGTAAACTTTTGAGATTAGCTTTTTTTCACTCAGTGTAACTTCCTCAATATTCATCCAAGTTCATGTAGCGATGATTTTTTTTTTTTTTTCTGGTTAGTATTTCATGGTAGAGAGATTCCAGTTTGTTTGACTGTCTGTTGAAGGACATTTCAGCTGTTTCCAGTATTGCTGCACAAAGCAAAATGGATAGAACCTAAAAACATTGTATTATGTGTGAAAAGGTAAGAAAAAGAATAATATTTAGAGTAAAATGCTTTTTATTAAAAATATATGCACTCAAGCATTGTATGTTTTACAAGGATCCATTCAAATAAATGATAGCTAGGTAACACATAAGAATAATTATTGTTGGAGGGATAGAAATAGGAGTGGTGAATGAGGATGATAAGGAATAAATAAGTAAATAAAGAAGATAAATAATAAATAACAAAAGTGCAAATAATCATGTAAATGAGTTAAGAAAGCATAGACTGATGATGAAAAGTATCATGAATGAATATTGCCAACACAATCCTCTGAACATAAGGACCACTCCCCTCCTGAAAACAAAACAAAACAAACCAAAAAACAGTAAAATACAAGGATATCCCTAGATATTCTAATCTACTGTTCTATTGGCTCTCACTCTGTGAAAGGTACGTAATTACCTAGAGAAACAGCTCATATAAATGATTCTTAGCTTATGGATTCCATTTACAGAAGTATGGAGTATACAAAGTACATTGTGAAAATTATTTTAAATAAATTTTTGTTTCTAAGTTCAATACATTTTCAAAGTTTGCTCTAATATTTCACTGAAAAGCTTTCAAGTGATGAATAAGAATATAATCAATAACCTAAGAATCATCAACAAACATCAAGCATTATTAAATATGTGTAAAATATTTTATTGCATTATGATAATGCATAATAGCTAATTGATTGTGTTATTTTAAAATAAAGTTAATTTTATTAGATTAATTGATATCTAATGTTTATAATAATAAGTCATACACCATATCCATCACTGAGTATGCTAGATAGATATAATAGTTATTAGATAACTATTTTATGCCTAGAGAGATGATATGTGATTTTAAAAATATGCGGGAGGTACATATCATATATCAAGATCTAAGGAGAAAAACTCAATATTGGGAGGCATTTAGAGAATAGTCAATTAGTGAATTTTATTCTTGACTAAAGTTGCAATAAAATTCAGAAAATGATGAGAAAGTTTTATGAAAAATAGAGCTGAAACCATCAGGAAAATGAAAATATGTGAAGAATGGTAGAAAAAATCGTTTGCATTATAGGTAGATCTGAAATATATATTTTAAGAAAAACATGTAAAACAAAAAAAGACATATGAGGATATGGTGGTATTAGTCTATAAGAATGTAAAAATCACAAAATGAGATTTGAAAATCTATGGCCATCAAGAGTATAAACAATTTTAAAAATTATTATTAGAACCAGAAGATTAAAATAAAATAAAGGCCAATGACACAGTGAAGAAATAAAACTCTCCAACTCTTTCACTTCTTCTTTCTGGTTAAAGAGAAAGATTTTTAGACTGAAAGGTGGAACCGAGGATTGAAAAGAAAGAATTTCAGGCAGGTGAATAAGAGATTGTAAATTAATTCATAGTTGTTCTTAATGAGTAATATTTTCTGGTCTGGGCAATTTGGACTCTAGCGTAATGGAAATTCGAATATCAATTTTTCAAATGTAGGTTTAGAGAATCATGAAAAATAGAAAATTTTTTAATTAAAAAACAAAATGAAATAGGTTCCTAAAAGTTAAGGTCAATATTTGCCATAAATTCTAATAGTTTTCAGAATAAATTTTTGAATGAATGACTTGGGAATTACTCAAGAATGATCACTGATCATTTCAGGAGCCTGTATTATTGCAATAATAGCAAGACATGCCATGTTAAATTAACTTTTTTATTAAAATATCAAGGTTGTAGGAACTTTATTATGAACTATGAATGCATCGACCAAAGCGAACTATTCTTATGGGTGAGATAAAATTAGTAAACATTACTGATGTCTCAGCAACATTGAATCCTTCAGGCCTTACTGAACTCCCCTGGAGAGGTTCTCAATGTGACAGGCATAAATAGATTTGAATGTGTCGCTCATGTAAAAATGCTGGTAGATGATCCAGACTAAGTATGCTAGCTACAAACTCTAGGGACTTAGGCCCTTTCCTTGGGTTCTACCTTTTTTTTTCTTTTCTTTTTTTTTGTATAGTTGACATAACTTTATGTTAGTTTCAGGTGTGCAGCATAGTAATTTGAAATTTTGTATGTATTGTGAAATGATCACGATATGTTTAGTGAACATCTGTTACTATACAGTTTTTTTTCTAGCGATGAGAACTTTTAAGATCCACTCTTTGTAACTTTCAAATATGCAATGCAATATTATTAACTATAGTCACCATGCTATATTTACTTGCCTGTGACTTTTTTATTTTATAAATGAAAGCTTGTACCTTTTGACACCCTTTACCCATATGCCCACCACACTTCTGGCAAACTGTGTCTGTTCTCTTGTACACATAAGCTTGGTTTTGTTTTGGTTGTTTTTTGTTTTGTTTTGTTTTTGTTTGTTTATTTTTAGATTCCACATATAAGTGAGACCATATGGTATTTGTCTTTCTCTGTCTGACCTATTTCACTTAGCATAATGCCTTCAAGGTTCCATCCACGTTGTTGCAAATAGAAAGATTTCATTTTTTTTAGGTCATACCGTTCTTGACGGTGCCTTCCATTTCCTGGTCATAGATGCTCCAGCAACTTTCATAACATCTGCTTTCCAGTAAGAAGAAAGGAAAAATGGGGAAAGAGAGAGGAATTAGCTCTAACTTTAAGGCAGGGCCAGAAAGTGGCCCTTCTCACTTTTATTTGCATCTAATTGGTCAGCAGTTAATTGCCTGCATACACCTGGTTACATAGGATACTGGGACTTTTAGTCCTTAGTTGGGAGACTGTGCGAGAGTTAAACATTCCTTTTCTGAGGTAAAAGAGCATACTTATTGGAAAGACAACAACAAGAAATTGAAACTTATTTAACTAGTGCATCACATTCTCTCTTTGAAGATAATTACACAAGCCATACATTAAAGTCTATTTGTAAAAATTTTAATCAAGAGCAAAGTAAAAGTTCTTTTTAACATTTTACTCTATATCCACTTCCCTTTACAAACTTAACCATTGCCAACATTTAATTATTTTTGGTATGCATTTTCATGTAAATCACATATACATTATACATATTTATATCTAGCCCTCTTTTGTTAACCATAATGAAAATATTATTATTCTTGTTTTAAAGTTTATTTTTTCATTCAATTATATGTCTTAAAGATTGCCCTGTTTTATTTCATACAGATTTATCTAAATATGTGAATACATGGTATTCCATAATATGGAAGTATTTAACTGATCTTATTAAGAACATTTGTTTCCAGCCTCTTTTGCTAATTCAAAAAATTATTCCACAAAAAAGTTCCATTTTATGATTATAGCCTATGCAGCAGGGAACTGTCATAATGTTTATATGAAATGGATCTTTAAAGAGAACCTTGTGTCTAGTATATATTCATTTATACAATTTTGAACATTTACTCTTTCACGAGAATTTTAGAATCAGTTGATCAAATCCAATAAATAAATTTTGTTAATAAGAGCTCTTTACATAGATATTATAAATCAATCTTTGCCTCGCATAGAATATACTAGAAGAAACTAATGTCTTTATATTACATGGTCTTTCTATTCCATGAGTATGGTGTTTCTTTCCATATATTTGTTTTCTTCTATGAACAAATTTAATGTCACAATTGTCTTTACATAGATATTGTACAATTCTTATTAAGTGTACCCTCAAGTATTTTATAGTTTTCCTCATTAAGATAACTATGTTCAATTATATTTTCTTTTGGTTATTTATGATATATAAGAAAACTACTGATTTTTAATGTGTTAGTGTTTCATTGAGTAAAATTACCAAACGCTCTTGTTACTCTTCATAGTGTAATATTTAAACCTCTTTGCTGATATCTGCCATTGAAAAATCATGATCTCCCCTTTGGTTTTGAGACTTGAGCTACACTTAGACCTAAAGTCTACCAGATAAATCAGAGTCCACGTCCCCTCGAAGATGCAGCCTGTAATGCCCTAGCAGGTGTATACAGCAGCAATTTCCCCAGTCCTCCAAAAAAGAGAGCCACAGCTTCCAGGGCAAGAGAAGAATTATCGCCTCTTGAACCTGACATGTGGCATTCCCCTGTATACTGCAGTATCGTATTGGGAGTATAAAAACAAAACTATAATTATTTGCAGATGGAGTGATTGTCTATATGCAAACTTCAGAAGAAACTATTGACAGATTATTAAAAATAATAAGAGGCTTACAAAAGTTTACTGGATATAAAATCAGTATGCAAACTCAACTAAATTTCTATACCAGTTTTCGGCTTGTATTTTTATCTTCTTTCTGAAGTCTTTGATGGACGTATGTTCTTTATTCTAATATATTCAGTTTAATCAATCTTTTCTTTTAGATTTGTGTTTTGGTGTGTTATGTTTAAGTCTTTCTTGATGTTGTTTCTAAAAAGACCTGTCTGGACCTCTTATTTTTGTGTGGTGCAAATTAGGAATCCATTTTTTTCCCCTATGTGGATATTCAATTGAACAGAGGTGTTCTGAACAGACCACCTTTCTGCATAGATTGGCAGTTGTTGCCTGTCATATATCAAGGTTCCATTTGTCCTGGATCCATTTCTGGATTTTCTATTATGCGTCATTAGTCTGCTCATCCGCTCCTGAGTCGAAACTACACTGGACTGCATACTACAGCATTTTAAGTCCCAATATCTATAAGTCCCCTAAGGTAGTTTTTCTTCTTAGGTGTCTTAACTATTTTTGGCCTTTTGATTTCCATATATATTAGAATCAACTTGCTGAATTTCTTTAAAAATGCTGTTAGGATATTTTTATGAATTAAAAAAAATACATATATTGAAGAGAATTGACTTCTTTTCAGGATTGTATGTCCTCATTCATGAACATGTTTATTATTTCATTACATTCTAAAAAGCTATCATTTTCCACATAAATCTTGTACCTTTTTGTTATATTTTTTATTTGCTATATTTTGTTGCTATTAATGACTCCTTTCCTTTGTACATTTCATATTGTTTATTACAATGTAGACAATCATATAATCTACAACAAATTATAGTTTCATTTTTTATCTTTCCAATACTTTTACTTTGTAAATTCATTCATTTTTCTCATTGTACTTGCAAGGCCATGCAGTTTAACGTTGAATGGAAATAGCGGTAGCGGTCAAATGTTTTGTTTTTAAAGAAGGTGCTTTAAAAAAATTACAAAGAGAATGTTTTACTATTTCTTCAATGATTACGATATTTGATGATTTTGTTTTAAATATTATATTTTGGGTTAAGGAAGTTTCATTATGTCTTCGGTTTCTACTTAACCGACAATATTTTTATCTCCTTTCTGAATAATTAAGGCACCTGGATATTTTAGCTCATTTTGTCAAACCTTTTGCTTATAAGCTGTATTTTCCTACTGGCTTTAGATATGTTTTAATTTTCTTTTATTTCAACAATTTAGAATTTATTGTTATCATTTTCATAACATATGAACATTTGGATTGACTAGTTTTGTTTTGGTTTTTTTACATAGAATTTTCTCTCTAGAGTAATTTTCCTTCTGATCTTAATTCTTTAGTAATTCACTTAGGATAATAAAATCACTCAATTTTTGTTTTCCTTAAAATGTCTGTATTTCACTTTTATCTTTGAAAGATAGGTTCACTGTATATTCAGTTGCCTATAGGTAGAAAATTTATTTTTTTCTCTCTCATAACTTTGAGGATATTATTCTATTGTCTTCTGGTTTCCACTGTTACCATTACGGGACAACTTTCAGAGAGACCAAGTTCCTTTGGAAGTGATCTGTTTCCATGGGTCAGAAGACGGACCACAGAGTGGTTTACCTCATTTCTCTTCTCCAGGTCTCCTAAGGCTGAAACGAAGATGTCAGCCAACCTGCATCCCTCACTGGCGGTCCTAGAAGAGAATCTACATCCAAGCTCATTCAGGTTGTTGGCTGCATTCAGTTCCCAGTGTTTGTAGGACCGAGCTCCCCACTTCCCTGCTGGCTGTCAGCTGACGATCACCCTGGGCTCCTTGCACATGGTACCTACATCTCAGAACCAGCAAAGGAATGTGAAATCCTTCTTAGGCTGGGATCAATCTGCCCTTCTCTTGGCTGCTTCTCTCCTGACTCTCTTCTACCACATCAGATGCAGGGTTCTGGGTTCTGACTCTATGGCTTTGTCTCCTCTTCTCACTGTTCACGGATCAATCTGCCCTTCTCTTGGCTGCTTCTCTCCTACCACATCAGATGCAGGGTTCTGACTCGGTGGCTTTGTCTCCTCTTCTCACAGTTCAGCTTCCAGTGATCTCCCTCTACTCTGATCATCACTTACCATAGATTTACTCAGACATCCAAACAAATTATTGTTCTCTCCACTGCAATTTATTGTTATCGCCACTGCAATTTACAAAATCTTAAACTCTGGCAGTAAGATTTTCACACTCATAACCTGACTTCTATTTTTGGTCTTTCTTAGTTTTGTCATCCTCCTAGCAAAGGGAATGAGTTTAAGGGAAAAGGAATAAGACCAACTCTCAAACCAGGTAAACAAGAAGAAAAAAGGCGTTTGTTAAAATATGTTTATGCTTTAGTTTATCCTCCAAGTTACTTTTCAAAAACTGGATTCTTTTTTCAAATAGATTTAAATTTTTATTTTGATGGGTAATTCTTTATGTTCTGAGAGTACTTTCAGTTTAAGTAAATTGTTTGGATCAATTTAACATGAGGCAGACAAAACTCATGATGGTTTTAGAAGATCAAGCTAAAAAAAGAAAGCGTAAAGTCAAATGTTTATCTTCTTTAAAATGTGACAATGTTCTTTTGTATTGTTTGACTCTGTATCAAGTTACAACTCAAAGTTTTAAAATATTAAATGCCTGTAAATAGAGATTTTTAACTTTTATTTTTAAGTGGAACGTGACTTTTTTTTTATTATTAACCTGACTTGGAATGTCCAAAATGCTTTCATCTACAGATCCCTTGTAATTATTTTATTTCCTTATTGAATAAATATAATAACATTAACAAGTGTTATTAAGAGCACTGTATTAGCCACAGGAGACACAGACATGAGCCAGATCAATAAAGTTCCTCATGGAACTCAACTTCTCATGGAAGAGAGCGCCCCCACCTTCCCCCCAAAAAGCGAAAACATGTATAGCACAATATCAGGAAGTGATATGATAAGTCCTCTGAAGAAAATGATGATACGTGGTCAGAAGAAAGGATGGTTCAAGTGGGAACACTTTAGACATGGTGATTATCGAATGTCTTGTGATGAAGAAGAGATCTGGAGTAATGGAGGGAGGAAGTTCTGTAACCAGAGGAAGAACCCACCTCTAAAGGTATTTTATGACAACTGAAGAATCCATATCTAAAGACCCAACCTGTGAATAATGGACAGTAGAAAAATAAACCTAACTTTTTTTAAAAGATAAAAATTGACTTCCTGTTTTGGCATTTGAAGTCATGGGACTCGAAAATAACATAGACATAAACATTCATTTACTTGGACCTCTGCCAAAGAGTAGTGTGCATCCTTACCAAGCAAATTACATACACAGATAAGAACTAATTCTGTCAACAAGGTGTTAACAGAAAAGAAAAATACTCCTAGGTCACAAATGGATAGGAAATTATTTTTACTTCAGGGTTTCAACTGGGTTGTGACCATCTGCAAAAGTGAAAACTTATTGGAAAAAATCTAGATGATTAAATATGAAACAATGAAAGGAAGTCTCAGCCTGTATCCTAGCCCCGAGATGGAATGAGCTCCATTTCTGCACAGAAGGCAGTTTTGACAAAGCCAGATTCACCCATTCTACTCATTGGATTTGTTGTTTTAGGACAAATGCATTCTATACTATATTTTTATAAAAATGTATTCGTTTTTGAAATTAGTATTTATTAAATCAGGTAGCCTATAATACATATTTAAAATATTCATAGTAATTGAAGATTCTTACTCTGTTTCTAGAAGAATTTAGTATTTCAACATACTTTCATCCAGATTATATTTTTTCAGGAATAAGATGGTCTTTTAATTTTATATTTTTATCAATTTTGTTCGGAAATATTGAAAAGTAAGGGTAGCTATTAGAATGTGAGCCTCTTTTTTGTTTTCCTTAAGCAATAATTACAGTATTTTATTTACCTGATTATATGAAAATAAACCTTAGCAAGAATATTACATATTATTTGCTTAATGAAGTCTCTATATTTTCTATAACATTCATTGTTCTCCTTTAGGTTGTCTGTATTTTAATTTCCAATACTCTCATTGGAATTAAGAAATGAGCAGAATTAAGAAAAATTTAAGAATGAGCAGAAACAACCTAGTTTTTAGAGAATCAGGACTGCAAAAATGAACATGAGATAAACTTCATGTTATTTATTTATTTTTTTTCAAACTTTCTTACAGCTACTCTGGAATGTATTACTTCGCAAAGATGATTACCACTTCACATTATTCTAAAGACAGGGTGAATGCTAGTTATGCAAGAGTTAATGTTAGAGTTAATCAAAGACGGAGGAAACAAGATCTTTGAATGCAGTTTAGTGCAGCCATTAAGTACAGTTTGGCACCATTACTGCTACTTCCAACAACTTCCCAATGCTCAGAAGATTTAATCTAAACTAATAAAGTTTGCAGACAAAGTCTCTTGAAATTTTGACTAACCTACATCACCTGAAAAGTCTCATGTAATTCTTTCTTATGGCCACACTTTCCATACCCTATCGTCATACCCTGAATATCCCCAGAAGGAATTGTAATGATTCCTCTTTTTTGTCTATGTTGGCCTTTCCATCTTATTACCCTCCCTCTACTCAGTAAAATTATTTTCATACTTGCATACACTGTACCGAAGTCATCACTTCTCTCAGACTTCTCCATGAGGAAAAATTACAGTGATTATTGTACTCCTTGCTATGGCATTTAAAATTCTGTAGAATTGAATGTTTGCATTTTTGTGTCTCCTTGATTTTAAACAGGTTCCTTCGCTGTAGGAATTGTTTTTTCATATTCAAATGTAAAGCAATATATAAATCTTAGGTAACCTTTAAAAAATAAGTGAACATCAATTTTAATTTAAAAATTAAATATAAATTACATTTGAGATAACTATATATGAAATGATATAAGAAATAACTTTTCAACATTAATATACCAACTAGAGCAAGAGACACATTAAGAATTTAATAAGTAACTGAGATTTATAAAAAATAGGTATTAAAATTCATTGTACTCGAATATGGATTTCTGAAGAGTTTTTCCCTCCATAACTTATTATGTAAATACAATTTCCAAACATTGGAAAGAAGTCTATTTCTCTGTCCTACATAAATTTAATCCAAAGTGCTGTAGCTGAGAGTTTGTAGTCTTCCTCATGTATGTCAGTAGGAGACGGGGAAGGAACAAGAAAAAAAAAGTCTCTTATCCCAAAAGCATTTTGGAGGTGGCCAAGAGAAGGGCATTTAGTAATATAGCTGGGGAAATGACGAGAAGGAAATAGTTTCGTGTCTCAGGAACCATGTGGAATTCCAAGATAAGAAAAACAGTTGCTAATTTGAGTATAAAAGCAGGAAACATGATACACTTGTTTCCTTTTATGCAAACACAGTATATGAGGGGTTGTGTGAAAATTATTTTTCTCTCCTTGAACAACAAAGACATAGATTCAAAGTGCTTCTTTTGGACATACTGGCTTTGCTTTCTTTCTTTTTTTCTTCTCTCTCTTCTATTTCTTGTGGATATTATGGCTAATAACACAACAAGTTTAGGGAGTCCATGGCCAGAAAACTTTTGGGGTAAGATATTTTCTTTAACTGTTTTTAATTTAATATTAGGATGCAGAGAAATGTACTGCATTATTTATTAAAACATTGGGTATCTCTGAGATGTTTTGTTTACCGTAAATTGATTATGTTTTCATAGATTGATTATAATAAATACATTTATATAAAATGTCCTTCAAGTGAACTGTGAAGACACTCAAGAAGAATCTGGGCAACAACTACAGATTTGGGCCGGTGTTACAAAATATAATTAGAAAATAATTAGAATAAAACTGAGGAAAAAAGCTGAAAGTAATTGCTATTTGTAATATGATAATGTGGATTTTGCTGGAAAATTAAGTTTTACTTGTTTTAAAGTTACAGATTATGTATTTTATTTAATGAAACCAAGAATTTCTGTAGAAATTATTTTAATTTACATCATCAATGTCATACTCTAATTTCCAAAGTGAATCTAAACAACCAATCTGTCCTTAAGGAGTGTGATAACAGAAGAAATAAAGAATCATATCATGAAATTAGAGGGGAAAGTGTAATAGAAAAAGTTAAGTGGAAATAACATCTCTTATAACGTTATACAAAAGGACTTTTTGGCTGAGTTCAGGCACAGCTACTAGTCAAGCATTGGCAGCAGGATGGAGGTCAAAATTACCATTCGTTCAAGGCTGAAGGTACAGGGAAGAACTAAGATGAAAAACTGACATGTACTCTTCGGCTCAGGAGAATTTTAAAAATAAAGGGGGCGATTTGAATGACATCCAGAAAAAAAACTTTAAAGGAGAAAATGGAGTTTATGAAGAGATAATTATTATTTATTAGTCCAGAACAAGTTTTTAATCCTCTTAGAGAACTATTTCAGACTTTCTGTTGTGATTCCAGGGGACATGTGGGGAACTATGAGGTAAAAAAGTGAGCATCAGGGGCTGACTGTCCCTAACAACCTCACTTTGTCATTGTCTACCATCACAGAAATTTGCATGAAGAGAATTCATTCTTTTTTACCATTAATCATGTATATATGTTTCAAGTTTGAAAAGGAGAGCTCTTAGTGGAAATCTTAACATACTTATATAACAAAATTAGGAAGAAGAAGAGAAATTATTCTTGCGTATCTAAAAGAATGGCTCAGCAAAACGTTTTTCTACGCAGACACCAATAGACAATAAGTCTTTGAATTATAGACGTCTAATTACACATATCTGTTGCAATACTACTTGGTGTCCTCATTTACAGAGAAAGTGAGTGTGCTAAACATGTGCAGACGAACATCCAGGGTGTGTTTACACTGAATTCATCATTACAAAAATAAGTAGCTGTTGCTATATAAATTCTCAATGTAAAAATTAATTTGTGAAAGCCAGATCTATTCTTTTCAGAGCATTAAAAGTTAAATTTCAGGTTTCACTTAAGGAAAATAAATCATTATCCACTGACTAAAATAGGAATGATAATCATGAAATGAACTTGAATCAGCAGAGCGCATGTTTAATTGGAGTCTATCAAATCTAAAAATGATAGTTCTTTTTTAATATAGAAATCTGTGCTTGAGAGGGGATTCGAACGTATTGTTCCAAAGATAGCTCCTAGTATTTCTTTGTCTTATTATGTGAATACAATGGGAAATAGATAAAAATAATGAAAACCAGGAAGGGGAGTGTTATATTGATAAGCATAACAAAACCAGAGCAAATATGCTGAGCAGATATAATGTTTGATGATTTGGAGAAAATGTATGAAAGATCACATTATTTCTTTTTAAGTAAAAACAGGTTTTAAATGCAAAAATATAAACGTTAATATATAAAATACAAAAATGTTCTAAGATATAATCGTCCATCTTTTTATTTATATTTCTTACTTGTTTCTAAACTGATATCTATTCTGATCACTGACTTTACAAACATTATTTTGAAAATCTTGTGAAGTGCAGTGCAATGCATTGTCTGTAGCTTTTAAAATCGATTGTCTGCTTGGCAACTTGAATTCAGAGAATGAAAGACTAGCTTAGAAATTGTAATCATATCAATTTCTCAGTGGCACAGAACAGTGTCGAATGCTCTCTCATAACCCGGAGCTGAGGGAGCTTCCTAAAGTTGAGCTACATATCAGGTGCCTCAGGCCTGAATGGGCTAACATCCACCCCTCCTCCATTCCTACTCTGCCTCAGGCACCCAGGGTGCATCACAGGGGCTTGCCATCTTCCCCATCTGGATCCCAGGAAGCTGGGAATGGATACCAATTTCTCTGAGACTCCCTAAATCAATCTGTAGCTCATCGCAGGCAGAGATGGGTTCTTCTCCAAAACCTTTACTGATTACATACTTTATAGTTACTTGTTTCTTCAAAACTCTTCCTCTGACACTGCTGAAAATTGACTTGTTATGGATTGAATGTTTGTTTTCCACACCCTATGCATATGTTGAAGCGCTAATCTGCAGTGGGACTGTATTTTGAGGTGGAGCCTTTGGGAGGTAATTAAGATTAGATTAGGTCATAAGGGTGGGACACTCATGATGGGATTGGTGGCCTTATAGGAAGAGGAAGAGAGAGATTGCTCTCTCCCTCTCTCCACCTGCATGCACTGAGGTAAGGCCGTGTGAGGTGGTCATCTGCATCAGAAAGTAGGCTCTCCCTGAACCTGACCAAGCTGACACCTTGGTCTTGAACTTTCCAGCCTCCGGAACTGTGAGAAATAAATGTTTGCTGTTTAAGCCACTCAGTCTGTCATATTTTGTATGGCAGCCTGAGTTAAAAAAGACATGATTCATAGGCAGCAATTTATTCTTCCCGATACTGTTCTTTATGATAAAAAGATACGGTGTTGAGTCCTATAGACTCTTAACATTTTGAAACTGCAGCAAACAGAGGAAACAAATCACTCTTGTCTCTCTCAAAATGTCTCATGATTGCAGAAAACAATTGTTTGTCAAGACTATCATCTATTCTGTTTAACAATTCCAATCCTCTCCCAGGTAACTGAAGAGATGTAGTGTTGAGAATAGATTTGTTGGCAGGGCGGGCGGGGGGCAACTGATGTCAAGGAGAGAAAATTTTGGTTATCAGCTGATGATTTCACTCCTCAGCCTATAGAATAATATGGCTCTTAGGGATCTACCCTAGCAGATGGGGTTAGGATGTCCCCAGAGAAGTTGAGGACGGAGAGAGCGTATGGGCTAGACATACACCCCGATGATGTTCTCCAAATTCCCTCTGACTATATTTCAAATGCATATCTTCAACTTGTATTCTGAAAATTCTTGGACATTTATGCATGAGTGCATATTAACAGCCTACTAATTATTTCTCTTATTTCAGTTAGCTGGAAACTGAAAAACAAGTGTCTACAAATGCTTGTCTTTAAAATTGCTGAATCTGAATTACGTAGAGAGATTCTTGAAATTTTGACCCTCACAGAGCTCCATGTTCAGAGATTATGATTCAGAAGGTGTGAGGTAGAGCCTAGAAAGCTGTACTTTTTAAGCAGCCCCTAACCTTAGAACTTCTGCATCTATATTTATGAGAGAAGTTAGCCTATTACAATCTTGTCTTGTGATAGCCTGGCCTATATAACATTGCTATCAGTTATGTAGGTATCTTGAAACAGGTTGGGAAGTGTTCCCTATTTTTATAATATCTGAAAAAGTTTGTGTAAGATCGGCATTGTTTATTGCGTATTTGAAAAATTTCACCAATTAAATATCTTTTAATTTTCATCAGATATTTTATTGGATAATTTTTTAGGTTTCCATTCTCTGCTAAAATTTTCCAGCATGTTGTTTTTTTAACATATTAATTCACAGTTATTTTAATATTTGTGTCCAATAACTCATATTTTTAATTCATGAATACTTCTCTATTAGATATTTTTCTCTCTTGGTTTTGCTCAGTTGGTCTTATTTCTTGCTATGCCTTGTAATTTATTATTTATGCCCAATATTGTTTTGGGCATTGTAGAAACAATCGAAAACGCTAAGCGAAATTATCTTTCTCTAGAAAAGAATATATATGTTTTCTAAAGTTAGTTAGAGGCAGGTCACCTTAATTCAGTATGAGGTGGGTCTGATGTGTACCTGTATTTCCATCTTTGCGAGGTCTGCTTCTTTTTCTGTTTGCTGTTATGCACGGGGAGGAGCTCCTCAAAGGGTCAGATTCAGAGCCTGGAATGTTTCCCAGAGTCCACCTTCCTTGGCAGCCTCTTAATTACAATTTTTGTTTTCCAAGCCTACTGACAGTACTCAGAATTCTGCTCAGATTTTCTTGCCTCTCTTTACAGATTATTGCCATGAGAGATTTTCTTTTCTTCTGAAATTCGCTCCATCGAATTAGCAGGATTGATAGGTCTCTGATGGCATCAAACAGACTTTTGAAAATATTTTTAATCTGTATTTTATCATCGTTCCCAGGGTTTGATTCAAGTTAGTTCATATATAGGAAGAGATGTGCTATGCTGTTTCTTTTTAACTTACCACCGACTCTAGCAATACTGTTGAATAATTATAATCAGAATACGGCCCATGATTTTTGCCTTTGGTCAAAACTACCAGCCTTCTGCTTCTTTGTCCCACATCCACACAAAAAGACATCTCAAATCTCATTTCTCCCATGAACGTTTTCTAACCATGCTAAGCATGTTATTTTATCTTTCAGAAGTGATGACACTTATGGCCCCGTGATACCTATACAGCTCATTTACTTTTTTAGAAGAGTATAAATTAATGAGTCTGGTTTCCACTAATTTGAAAAAGAAAAAAAGAAAAACAAGAGTGCCAACAGGTATCAGGGGTGAGCAGGATAAAATTTTAAACAGGATGGTGAGAGTAGACCTCAATGAGAAGATGACCTATGAGCAAAAACCTCAAATTATCTGTACAGAACTTCAGGAATAAGTCACAGCCTGTGCCAGGCCTACGTCAGGGGCATGTCTGGTGCATTTAAGGAATGGCAGAGAGGGCACTGTGGATGAAGTCAAATGAACCAGCAGAACAGGAGAGAATGCACATACATAAAAACAGATCAAGTTGGAAATTGAAGGCCATTTCTAAGAGTTTGCTTTTACTCAAGCAATGGAGAGTTTAGGACTGAGGAATGATGTGATTTGACTTACTTTTTCGAAGTTTCTCTCTGGCTACTATATTTAGCATAGAGTGTATCTGGGGAGAGCAAAGCAAGGATAGATGCAGGAAGACCAGATAGAAGCCTGTGGCAAGAATCCAGGTCAAAGGTGATGGTCACTTAGACCAGGGAGGTGGCCAAGTAGTTAGAAGTCGAATTCTGGGTATACAGGTATTGTGAAAACAGAACAATTAGGATTTTCTTGCAGATGAGATACACGTAGAAAATACACTTGATTTCAGTTATTGTAATTAATCAAGTTTTTATGTCCTAAATATTATTCTCTCTAAAAACCTTTTGCCAATATCCTATTGCCTGAACGATTCTCCTTTATACTCTAGGGTACTGAGAACAACATAGCCTGCTTCGGTAATAGCTCACCTTATGATTCTTGTAATTGCAAAGGATTTTGTGACTAACTAGATCAATGTTCTGTTGTCAAAAATCACTTTTCAGATATTGGAACGATTCAACTTATGACCACTAGATGGTGACCTCTACTAAGTTTTAATACTAATGGATAGCATTTGAGGTATTGATTAGATTTACTAAAAACCAGATTCTATGTTAGAATCTTAGAATTGGAAGGTACTATAGCGATTGCCATTATTAAACCAAGACGGATCAAATGACTTGGGTAAATTATACAACCATTATAATAAAAGTTATTCATTGAGAAGTTATGTGCCCCTTGCTAGTTGTTTAGATATGCTTTACAAATAGGATAACACCTAATTTATATGCCGTACCCTACTATTTTAAAGTTTATTTTTTTTCCCTTTCATAATTAATCACATTATATTGTAATTATATGAAGTAAAATTATGGCTCATTTTTCTTCCCCTAAGATTGTGGAAATAGAAGGCAAATAAGAAAGTAAAATGTCCTCTAAAATGGGATATATGAACCAATGGTACATTGATTCAGTTATATTTTTTATAGTAGGTTTTTAAAAAAAGGCTCCCAAAATTTATTGTTAGAAGTCGGCTAGAATTGAATTACACATGTGAAAATTTAAAACTGTATGGCCAATAGATGCTGTTTTTATTATATGTTTTCTGGATTCTACAGTTTGGGTTAGAAATATCATTCACTATAAACAAAAAGAATCCTATGGAAAACCAGTCTGGAACAGGATGTTATAATTATGACTCAGCATTTCTTTCTTATTGTTATTCTGCATTTCCAGACTTATTTTTGCAGTTTATATTTAAGGGAGCTTAATGAGATAGATAAACTATTTTTTTTTTACCATATATTTCAGCAAGTTTTAGAGATTCTTATGTCATTATTATCATATGTGACTATTAAAAAAGTCTGCGTATATAATAAGGACATAAGAATTAGTGCAGTGATTTCTAAAATAGATATTTGACTGACTTTACGGGTAAGAAAGTCATTTTCATGGCATGCACTCAACTGAACAACAAAAATTAGGCAAATCCATAGCCAAGGCAATATAATATTTTTTCTATGTCATTTTTATAACTTCTGTAGCTCCAGAATACTTTATATTCAAAATTTAAATAGCTAATTATTAATGAGTATATATCATTCTCATGATGCTCATGTACACTTAAAGTTTATAATTTGATCCTTTTCAGATACCTATATAACCATATATAGTCCTTTATTTATAATAATAATATGTTTTGAGTCATAATTATCTATTCTGCCTGCCATTTCCCCAAATTTGGAGCACAGACATTAGATCTACAGTGTCAAATAGAGATATTATCAAGCCATAGAGAATAATTCTTTAAAATTGATTTATTGTCAGCACTTTCCTGAGAATATCATTTTAGTTTTAGCATCACTGAAAATATTCTTTTTACTCATATCTGGAATAGAAACATATTTCTTACTCCACGTATTTTGGTTGTCTTTGCTAATTTTCTCAATCACTTTAATGGATAGGAACTTATATTTTCTTTATTCTATATTTTGAAAGTGTCTAATTTTTTTCTTAAAATTGAACTTGATGTTATTTTTTATTATAGATAAACCATTAAGAACATTTTATTTGTCCAAAGAGGCTGTGGTAGAGAGGCTCAAAGGGTAGATAAATTGAGACAAGTATAGAAACTTCTCTAGCCTACAAATGCTTTTGTTGGGTAACTGAATCTGTTTCAAGATCCTGGTTTTATCTCCATTTAGTTGAAGTAAAGTGAATGTATTTCTTTGATCTCATTTATTATACCTGCTTATATCCTGAAATATTTAAGATCTCCAATCAAGCCCAAGTAGTTACATAAGCTTACACACAAAAACAAGGGTCTATATTTTGTGCACTGGAGTTGTCTTCTCATTTTATGGCATATATGAGTGACAGCAACAGCTACTTGAGCAGTGTTAGTCATCAATCTTCAATTATTAGAAATAAATTGTTAGTTTTACCACATGAACCTTTGAATCTTTCAATATCAATGAAATGAGAAATTTGAGCTAAGGCATGTTTAAGAGTTTGTTTTAGCTGAAACCCCATATCTCTGATTCTATATTTGAAGTTGTTGAGATTTAAAATTCTCCCATGGAGGCTGTTGATTCAGGGAAATATATCTATAGAATACATAATATTGTTTTACCACAATTTTCCCAAGTATTTTTGTTCATAACAGGCTATCAACTCTGGTATCCACCCTCGTCTGCCCCCACCAGAATCCTAGGAGTCATTCCAGATTTCTCTTTTCCTCAGTATAGCAAAGTTGAGTGTTCGTACTGGTTGACTTTTATTTTAGAGGGTGGGGAGGGATTGTGTGTCTTTTGATTGTTTTTAATTTTCTTTTGTCTCGATGGATCCTAAATCTTCCCCTAACTCTTCCCTCTTTTCCCCTTCCTTGTGGATCCCCCAAATGCTCCTTTTCTTTCTTGTTTTCAGAGAACTTTATTGAGATACAATTCACATCCCATATAACTCACCCACTTAAAGGATACAATGAAATGGGTTTTTTTATTCTTGTCGCAGAGTTGTGTGAACATCACCACAATCTAATCTGAGAACATTTTGTCCTTCAATAAGAAACCCCGTTCCTACAGCAGTCATTCGCTCCCATTCCCTCCCACCTCATCCCCCAGTCCTAGGCAATCGCTAATTTACTATCTCTATAATTCTGTCTGTTCTGGACATTTTATGTAAGTGGAATCAATCACTCAAGATATGATCTTTTGGGAATGGCGTTTTTACCCACTTCTTCCTCAGGAAGGGATTACTCTTAATGGCCGCCTCCTCACATCCCTGTGTGCACTCCAAAGTTTCTCTCCTGTGGTCAGGGTTGTCAGGGGCCAATATTTTCATTTTTTCCAGAATTTCTTTTCTTCTCCATGAAGGCTTGTGGTGGAAGCATGGAAGATAATTTATTGGTATCTGTGTCTGTTTTTCATTGTTCATTTTCTAGGTAACTTGAAGTTGGATGTTCTTTGTCTTCTGACTGTGCAGAAGGCATGGGTTTTATATAATTTTATTTGTTCACTTTGTTCTCTATTCTGTTTTGAAAGAAATGTTGAGAAATTTTGATTTTCAATTTTACCATTGCTGTGGGAACCTTGAATTCCTGTAACTTTTTTTTTTGGTTCCAAATATTTGGGGCACTGATAGTGAGACATTAATTTGGAATTTCACTGCATTACTGTTAAGGCTAATTTTAGGTTCTGACTATTTGCTTTTTCCAGGTAGAACCTAACTCAGTGAAATCCTTATCTGAAGAGACTGCATTTTAAGGCCATGAGTCAATATTATTTTTGTGAGACACGTTTTGGAAGAACAATACTGGGTCTAACAGATCTTTCCTAAATCATCTTGTCATTCAGAAGTCATCTTCCTATTATAAGAAATTTATTGTTTAGATGTGATGTAAACAATTTTGATGTAAACATTTATAAAGATAATTGTGAAAGTAGGACATGACAAATATAGTCCTTCTGCAGGAGATAAATGTGGCAATAAAAGTTAGAAAGACACTAAATAGATGCTACAATTAAAGAGCAGTAATTCTTCTTAGGTATCCATTAACATTGGATTGTTTTGTTATTTCTGGATTATAGATTTTCTATATATTGCCATAGATTACAACAATGAACTGGAAAAACACCTTGACAATTATAAATTCTAACTCAAAAATAAAATCAATGAGTCTAAACAAATTTCCTAAAAATTACAAAACATGTTAGAGATAGAGCTGAGTTTGGAATGTTGAATCAGTTAGCTTTGGTTGTATAACAGTTTACCTCAAAACATAGTGGCTTAAAATGATTATTTATTTAGTTCACAATTCTGTAGGTTGGTAATTTGGACCAGTATGAGCTTAATGGGTTTCCTGCTGGTCTTCTCTCATGTGTCACACTCAGTTGTTGGGTTGAATAGCATCTGAACTATCTAGATGATCCCATTTATGTTTGGAGGTTAGCAGGCTCTTGGCCAGGGCAGTAGACGTAACTGGGCCATGTGTCTCTTATCATCCAGGAGGCTAGGTTGGGTTTGTACCCATGCTAACAATTGCAGGACTCCCAAGAGCAGAAGGGGTGGAGCTGAAAGGCCTCTTGAGGCTTAGACTTGTACTTGCCCAGCATCATTTCCATACATCAAAGCAAGTCATGAAGCCAGCCCAGATTCAAGGAGTGAGGAAATAAATTTTACCACTTGATGGGTATTTTTAATCCCCTTCCCTTTTTTTTAACCAATCTCAAATTAGCTAATTAGCTAATTTCCAATCCATGGCTCTCTCAATACAAGATCCTTAGACACTCAATTAGATAGGATAGCTTACTCCTCTACTTAAAAGCAATTAATTTTTGTTAATGAAATTTAGGAGTCTGTATCCAAAAGGCAATACTTGAAATGACTCTTGAAGAATGAATTTTCCGGAAAGAAATTAAAAATCGTATCCAGACATAAGGAAAAATACATGGGAAGGCACAAAGTTTAAGAGAGAATGACAGGAGCTGGGTTAGTCAGCCTGTAGTTAGTTAGCTGAGAAAGTCAGCCTGGATTGGGGGTTAGATCGTGGGGTGGAGAGTGGAGAAATGTGGTGGGTGGTGAGCTAGATGGGTCTTCTAATATCTAGGGTGTCTTTCATTCAAAGCAGGAGCTCCATTACCCAGTTTCATTCGAGAATATGTTTTTAGTTCCCGAAAAGAAGCTTGTAAAGTAAAATTTCCATTTTCGGTAAGGCTTTCTACCCTCCCCCACCCTGCACCAGAACAGGAAATTTGAACAAGCACAAGTCTGTGAATTGAAGGACACTGGTAAATAGCACTGAGTCTATGGAAAGTCAGAGAACAGAAGTTTTATTATCAAAACAAGGGCCTGAAAGCAGCATGAACTAGAATGTGGGGACCAAGAAAGAGCCCAGCAGGCTATATATATCATGTCATTAATGAGTCAGAAATATAAATGACAGTTCAGAATTTCAGGAAACATAACAAATACGTCAGCCCACCATACAGTTCTAGCCCAGCACTTCCTGTCTCAGAATGAGCACAGGACGTGAGGCATCCTGAAACCTGCAGGTGGGCTCATGAGAGCAGACTGAAAAAACGAATTCAGTATGATTACAAAATTATCAATTTTTGTCACATTCACTACTACTGTAATTCAAATGGAAATAATCTTTGGACTGTATTTGCAATCTGATAAAAATTTTATGAGTTAAATAATGACTTTTTTAAAAAAAAAGAGACAATTTTTATTATTTATTTTTTAAAAGTGATAAAATAATGTAAGTAACATGGAATGTTACAACTAAAAATGTTATTTTATATCCTTTTGTTTAAATAAATGAAAACGTAAGAACTTCCATTTATTCCTATCTTCTTAGTACCATCTTCTATTTCCTTAATTTAAAATCTATTTAAGTTAACCATACATTCCAATCCATAGTTTGTTACTATTTGTACTCTACCCTGTGTTTTTAGTTAGACTCCTGTTTCCAAATCAAATTACCTATTTGGTTTTGTTTGTTTATTTCAGAGGATCTTATAATATCCTTCACAGTATCCATGGCGATTGGGCTAGTAATCGGCGGATTTATCTGGGCTCTGTTTGTTTGTTTGTCTCGAAGAAGAGCCAGCGCCCGCATCTCACAGTGGAGTTCAAGTCGGCGATCTCGATCCTCTTATTCCCACGGCCTCAACAGGACTGGCTTTTACCGCCACAGTGGCTGTGAACGTCGAAGCAACCTCAGCCTGGCCAGCCTCACTTTCCAGCGACAAGCTTCCATGGAACAAGGAAATTCCTTTCCCAGAAAATTAAGTTTCAGGGCTTCGACTTTCCATCCATTTCTGCAAAGTCCACCACTTCCCGTGGAGACTGACAGTCAGCTGATGACTCTCCCTTCCTCCAATACCTCTCCCACCATCAACACTGCCCACAGCCTGAGCCGGCCGGACTTCCACTGGTCCAGCAACAGCCTTCGCCTTTCGCCACTGCCGCCGCCTGCCTATGAGTCCATCATAAAGTCGTTCCCAGATTCCTGAGTCGGGTGCTCTCGTTCTCAATTGGTTTCTTTCTTGTCTTTTATTGAAAGGATATCATAAATAGACTAAACAGAATTTTGAGGACATGGCCCAAATGACTAAAGAGTCTCCAAGCTGGAAATACTCATGCAAGTTGGACATTACAATGCAAAACACATTTCCTTCAATCACATTTTTCCTTGTCTCACGAAGAAGTGATGTTTTCCCAAATAGTTATATATTTATGTATTTTGTATTCAATGTAAGGATTCTTAAAGGCGATGATTCTAATCTAGAGTCAGCAGTGACACGACATATATATTTTAGACTACAATAAAAAACTTAAGGTATTTGTAGTTTACAATCCTCATTCACTGGTCAATGTGATTAAAAGAGAAAAAATGAGTGTCACTTAAAAACTTTTTTTCTGTCTTGAAGAATTTTAATTTTACTTTCTTTAGAATGACCGGTAAGTCATTTTACAATCTTGGATTTTTAATGGAATATATGGGCACAAAATGACAGAATATGGAAGCTTCTTAAGTTTCTTGATTCCACTCATTTAGGAGAGAAGTATGAGGATCAAGCAAAGGAAGCTGAACTCCATGGGTGTTATAGGATACTTTAATTTCGACACTTATTTCTAAGAATAGTTACCCACATCATTGAGGTAGAATCTTTGAGTTTAATAACATGATAATTTAACTTGTTTTCACTGTTGTAATTGTGTTGTTAGAACTGCAAATGCAATTTATTTGACCTAAAAACAAATTTTAACACTTTAGCTTATAGTTTTCTTAAGGAATAAATTTTATTTCTTAGATTTAAATCTAGCAACTGGGAAAGCACTTTATCTATGTACCTTCTTTCCCTGTAACTTCACAGACAAATAAGTAAGGGTCAATGGGGACAAAGTCTGTTATCGAAATAGACGTTGCAACCGTGACAAATTTTCCTTCCTGGATTGACTCATTAAGCATTATCTCTCCTTTGTATCTCTATGAATTCCAACCTCGGAATTTGTGAAGAATCTTTGTACAATCATTAAGCCATGCCTCCTGGTCCTTGGTGCAGACTGTTATTTAAGGGGTCCACTTGTACAGATGGCCACCTTCTTAAAGAAAGGTACAACCCCAAAAGAGGTTACCAGACATTCGGTGGCCTGAATGCCTGTGGCTGCCCTTTTTCATTTAAGGACACGAGTTCCTTGGATAAATACTCAACAGGTCTGTGGCTTGTTTCTGATATAGTGAATATCTAGCTAATGTTTCCATTTGTTTGTTTCTCTGAACATCGGGATTTTCATTAAAGAAAAATGTACTCTCATTTTGGTTTCTGCAATGGGGTGGTTTCTGCTCATAGTGTCTGAATATGGCTCCAGAATGTAATAATTTTTATATAAGAGATTTAGTAGAGCCTTTTTTTAGTTATTTTGATTTAGCTTATTTTTTTTACCGTTCCTCAAGGATAATTATTCTAATTATTCTTAATGATATCTGTAATAGATGCTCTTTAATACTGTATGAAAGAAAGAAAGAAAGAAAGAAAGAAAGAAGAAAGAAAGAAGAAAGAAAAGAGAAAAGAAGGAAGAAAAGAAGCGAAGAAGGAAGGCAGAAGGAAAGAGGAGGAAAAAAGCTCATAGGGTCATCAATTTGTTGTAAGCTGTTTTTTTTTTTTAACAAATTTAGCAATCTTCATATAGCCACATAAGATTCCAAGAGATCATTAACTTAGTAACAAGGTTATCTTTTGCTTGTAAGTCATCCTTAATGTTTAACATGAGAAGGAAGCAAAATTTATGGTTTTTATCTAGCTTATGTTTTTGTCTCCTCCCTCCCCAAGTTATGGAACAATCAAAATGAGTATCTTGTAAATATTGTGCAATCTATGAAATGTGAAATCAATGCAAAAACTGGAGACTTTTTGTTGTATTTTTTATGTCAACTGTGTAATTGATTATGAAATAAAATTAAACTGATATCAATTTTGAATCACAGTTTAATTTCTCCTATTTACTTTGATATTTTGAACCAATCTATTCCTGAGACACAAACATTATTTTATATAAAAGTGCATAAAAAAAGGTGGTGTCATAAATAAATGGAACAGGATTTTCAGGAAATTCATGCAGATAGAAAATAAGTTATGTTTTAAAAAAACATTAATTTAGATTCTTATCTCACTAGATAAACAAATAATACTTGGACTATTTAATTTTTTTGAGAATAAACTTTATTGATATAATTGACATATAAAATTATATTAGTTTCAGGTATAAAACATAATTTGATATATGTATATATTGCAAAATGATCAGATCTAGTTAGTATCCAACAACAAACATACTTACAAATTTTTTTTCTTATGATGAGAACTGTTAAGATTTATTCTCTTGGCAACTCTCCAATGTGCAAATACTGTTGTTAACTATAGTCACCATACTATACGTTATATGTCCAGGGCTCACTTATTTTATGACTGGAAGTGTGTGCCTTTTGACTACCTTCACTCATTTTGCCTTCTTTTATCTATGAGTTCAAAGAAACATTTTAAATGAAGACAATATTAAAACTTGAGAAATTTTAAATGTTTAGCAAATGTTTCGAGTCAAAGGATGGAAAAAATTACAAAGGCAACTATCAATAGCTTTGATTATTTAAAAAATTCTGAAATTATGTTCATCAAAAGATAAACTTATCCAAAATTTAGAAATGAGCAGAAAAAAAGTAGAAAGAAGTAGAGGAAGAGGAGGAGGAGGAGGAGGAGGAAAAGAAGGAGGAGAGGGGAAAAGGGGGGGAGGGGAAAAGAAAAGATGAACCAAAGAAACAAATGACCACTATCTTTAAGTTATAATGCGCTCACGCAACTGAAAACACTCAGTTCTAAGTTGATAAAGAAGAATCAAAACAAGTAATTCACCAAAGAGAAAATGTCACCGATTAACAAGTATATGGTGAGATAACCAATACTACTAATAAGAAATCGCACAAGTACATTTAAACCATTTTCTAGCATTTTTTCAACCACCTTAGCTGATCATTTATAAGAGAATAAATCTCTTCTTTGTTGACAAATATACTAAGAAAAGCATGCTCTCGCATATCTCTGGTGGCAAGGTAAATTGAGCCTGCCCTTTTGGGAGACAGTCTGATAAAATGTATCAAGAAACTTGCACTGGACAGATCGTGAAGTCTCCTAGTACTTGATAGATACACAGTTTCCTTTGAGAAAAATAATGACATGCATAATGGAACCAGAACATCTCATATCAGATGGTGAGTATTTGATGAAATGAGATTTTTCCTGCTTTGGGCTGATGCAGGTTGGGATGAAGAGGAGAGTGGGAGAATCACTAGCAGCAACAAGATGGAAAGAGATACTAAAATAGCAGAGATTCGAGGCAAAAATGCTGCAGCATCCTTTTTAAAAAATGTAAAAAAATTTTTTTCAATTACAATTCACATTCATTCAATATTACATTAGTTTCAGACGTACAGCACAGTGGTTAGACCCATATAATTTACAAAATTCCAGCAGCCTTTTAATAAACTCTCATTATTTGAGGTTATGTATATATTTTTATGACTCCACAACTTGAAAGAAATTGACCCCCACACCAGTCGAAGCAGCAAGTGATGAGAAATAGACTCTTAGTGTATGTATACGGAGATAGTTCTGCCCTGATCCAGGCAAGTGAATCCCTGGTCTGGGTCTCAAGGTGCCCCACACTTTGGACTACCTTCTTTGAAATTTTCTAAGTCACAACTCACTGTGTAGGAATGGCCAGGATTGGCAGTGCTATTTGGATAGGGTGCCCTGAGCCTGGACCAGAACCCAATGGGTCCTGGCCCCTGTTTTACCTCTTGAGAGTGCTCTTTGATCTTCTAGCCCATGTGTGGGGTTCACCAGATGCCCCAGTAGCTCCACAGCTCTTGTCTATTGGGCTTCTTGGGTCTCCATGGTGGGATCACAGTCCCAAAAGGGTAGCTTGGCAATCGGATAGCTTCTGCTGTTTGGGACATATTTCTTTCGTAGAATCACATATTGGACAACAATCAGAATGGTGCTAATGTGCTGATTTGGGCTCAGAATGAAGACTCTTCATGTGCATTCACTGGACAATAAGCAACTACTCCAGTACTTCTCAACTCATTTAAAATCTTCACAGAAAGATCACTATATCTTACACGTGCCCATGAACTTCATAAAATATTTTAAATCAATGTGTTGAAACAAGATAGGGCTCTGCAAAAAATATTTACCCAGAGTCTCACACATTCGAAGCATGTTCCTGTGCAGATACAATGTGGGGAGACAAAAATACATTTGCCTAATAATTTGCCTTTACCACTGCTTTGCGGTGGTAAAATGCTTGCCATTTCTGACTCCTGTGATTCAGATTATGCAGTTACTGAAGAGCTCTGAGCAATTCCAAGGGATGGCTCCATGAAGGAAGAACAGATCTCTGATCTCTCTAATGGTCTAAGACAAATAGAGAGCAGTTGGGTAGGTACACTAGCATCCATGCTGGCTCTCGTAAGGTATGTTGTGGAACGCATAGATTCTTGTTGCAAAGTGCCTGACCAGGAGGAGCTAAAACTCCAGGGCTAGTACATGTCACTGGAGCCAGAAGTCTTTGCTGCTCGTAGCCTTCACTTTGAGACTACTGAAAACCAGCTGCAGAAATGGGTATATTTATAAATTGTGGGTTATCTAGACTCTAGAGACTCCATGATTAAAGAAGGTCTTTACTGAAAAAATCAGACTTTATAGGTAAGCCCCAGCTTAACTAAAAGCAGACAGAGAGATGGCTGAAACATAATTATATTATTGGTTGCAATGAGGACAGGAGGGACTGAGGTTGGCAGCGAGCAAGTCACAGAAGCTAAAAAGTCAAATGGTCATGAGAATCCTGGAGTAAAGTTATTTAGGGTATTATGGGAGTAGCCTAAGATGCTTGTTCAAAGACGAAGGACAAATTGAGAAATAATATTGACAAAATACATGACAAAGAGTTAACAATCTTTATTTACATAAAGAACTCGTATGATCAATAGGAAAAATCATTACAAAAGAGAAATTGGGAAATTCACTGGTGAAAAAGGACATAAAATATCTGAGAGTAAGAAAAACTAAAAGTTCCTATTAAAAATCCACAAAGAATAGCAACAAGATATGGTAGACTTCTGATAAGATTGACAAGGGACATCAAGAACAATGTGTAGCTTCTGGTTTAGGGACACAGTATGATACTGTAGCAAATCAGTTAAACGGAGAAAACCCTAATAGATAATGTTAGTGCCAAGTCTGGAGAGATAAACACTGGAGACGTGAGGGGCTGCTGGAAAGGATTAAACCCACCCTGATTCAGAGTCCCCAATCAACAGATTGGACAGAGCTCGGAGAAAATGGCTTTGCCCAGTAGTGCCACTTTTTCCTCTAACAGGCTTTCCATCAGAGACTGTCGAAGTCTGTAGACAGATTCAGCTGATCTACAGAGAGAAGTACAAAACAATGCAGGTGCCATCGCCTCTGAAACTCTTAGTCCCTGGGGCTCCTAAATGCCACCTCTATCCCTCTCCTTTCTGTGGCATTAGCAGTAAAATGGATTTTGGGATCCCACTAGATACGACAGTAGCTTTCTAGCAAATTTCCACTTTTATATAAACCAAATTGGGTCAGATTACAACTTTCCAAAAAGGTTTCTAACTAAACAGGTATTTAATACAAACTGCTTTATTTCTGAAGCTGATGAATTGAGAAATATGGGTATAAGCATATTTTGAGAAATTAGATTAGCAACTGCCAGTAAAATTAAATATAGAATATTTAATTTCTATGTTAGGAAAAAAGGCATATAAATAAGCGAAGAGAAGATTATATAGTAAATGGTAGGAAACAAAAGAAATAATAATGAAAAGTAGAAAATGAAAGCATGTCGAAATGAAAATATAATCCATTTCATTCTTTAGAAAATAAATACAAATGAGATAAACACACAGAAAATACCAGGCTTCTAGTGGATCAAAAAATTCAAACTGTAAATGAACTGTAAATCTTACCTAAAATGAAGTGATTCAGAAAAGTTGAAAATAAAAGAATAGGCAGAGGTATATTAGGGTATACCTATTATCAACATCTGAAAAAGTTGAATTCAAAATGAAACGTGACCTAGGATATTAAAGGACATAATCCCTTTGAAGATATAGGTCATCTTGAGTCTTAGGTAGCAAGTAACAAAGCACTAGAAATATCTTTCTAAAACAAACTATAGACATAGTGAGGGATGTAAAAAAATATTTGAATATATGTGGAGGATGTGCTTTACATATGGATAAGAAGCCTCAGTATTTTAAGATATTTTATACCTAAATGAAACTGTATGTTCAAGGTTATTTCAGTCAGAATTCTGCCGTATGTGGGCTTTTTTTAAAATTTGTTTTTGTCTTTTAATTCAGATGAAGATAGAAAGTGATATGGAAATAAAAGTGAAGAAACAAAGTCTTCAAAATTCTGAGAAAAAAAGAGTGATGAGAAAGGATTTGGCCAACTAGATAGCAAAATATTCTTAAAGCTAAAATAATTTTAAAATAATGCAAAAAAATTCAAAGACAAATGTACAAATCCACTGAACAGAATAAACGATACAGAAATAGAGACAAGTATATGTGGAAAATTAGTTACAGTGAGGGTAGAATTTTAATAAATGAGAAAAAAATGATTATATAATAAATGTTTAGGAGAAAACTGGATAGCCATAGAAAAAATCTGTTACTCATATTTAAATAAGTTTAAAATAGATAAGAAATGTAAACATTAAAATGAAATAAAATCACACATTAAAAGTGGATAAATATCTTTAAAATATTTACAGGAGAATAAATTTTATGAATTTAGGTAGTGGGAGATCAGATTTTTAAAAAATTTTGAAGTTCAATCTTATTTATGTAAAAACAGACCCTTTTTATATAAAATCTATATTTGAAATCAACTTTATTGAGATTGAATTTGTATATAATAAAATATAGAGCATTTTAAGTGTAATCACTTTTGACCTATATGTACACCCATTTTACCACCATTATCATCAAGACATATAATACTTCCATCACCACAAAATGTCCCATTATACCCTTTCCCAATCAATCCCCAGTCTCTGCCCCTAGCCCCAAGCAAATCTGGATGTGCTTCTCATCATTATAGATTGGGTTTATTTGTCCTGGAGTGTTGTACAAATTGGATCATACAATATGCATTATTTTGAGTCTGGCTTCTTTCACCCAAGATAAGTGTTTTGAGGTTCATTCATGTTGCTGCATGTTTCAATAATTTATTTTTTTATAGCTGAATAATATCTCATTGAATGTATACTATGTTTGCATGTCTTGTTTGTTAACCTGCTCATGAACATTTAACTTCCAGTTTGGGGCTATTATGAATAAAATTTCTATTAATATATGTATGGACCTATCGTAGGCTGAGTAACAACCTCCAAAAATATCCCAATTCCTGGAACATATAAATGTTACCTTATTTGGGAAAGGGGCATTACCGATACAATTAAGTTAAGGACTTTGAAATGGGGAGATTATTCAGGTTTATTTTGGTGGGTTCTGAGTGCCATTGTCTGTGCCCTTATAACAGAGGCAGAGGGCCATGATAGATAACACTGCAGTGAACGTAGGCGTGCATGTATGTTTTCAAATTAGTGTTTCGGATTTCTTCAGATACCCTGAAGTAGGATTGTCAAGTCATATGGTAGTTCTAGTTTCATTATATGGTACCTATATATAATAGAAGATTGCTCAACTATAAAAAAGAATGAAATCTTGCCATTTGCAACATCATGGATGGACCTAGAAGATATTATGCTAATTGAAATAAGTCAGGCAGAGAAAGACAAATACCATATGATCTCACTTATGTGTAGAATTTAAAAAAACAAAATAAACAAATAAATAAAATAGAAACAAACTCATAGATACAGAGAACAAATCGATGGTCATCAATACGTGGGGGGTTGGGAGAATGGGTCAAAAGGCGAAAAGGATTAAGAAGTACAAATTGCCAGTTATAAAAATAGTCATGAGAATGTAAAGTAAAGCATAGGGAATATAATCAATAATTTGATTATATTTAATAACTATGTATGGTGTCAGTTGCATATTAAACTTACCAGATCACTTCATAAGGCACAGACATGTCTGATCACTGTGTTGTACATGAGAAACAAAATATAATGTAAGTCAAATATAACTGAGAAATAAATTTAAGACAAAACAACGGGGGGTGGGTAGAGGGGGATTTGACACACACAGGAGAGAGAAGGGGATGTGAAGACAGAGCAGAGAAAAATTGGAAGATGCTGGCTTTAAAGACTGGAGTAACGCCGCCACAAGCCAAGAAATGTCAGCAGCCACCAGAGCATGGGAGAAGCAAGGAAAGGAAGGAATGGATTCTCCCCTAGAACTTCTGGAGGAAAGGCAGCTCTGACAACACCTTTTTTTTTTTTTTTTTTGACCCGGTGATAAGATTTTCAGCTTTTGGCCCCTTGACCTGTGAGAGTATGCATTTCTGTTGAAATGTTGAAACAAGCCACAATGTTTGTGATAATTTGTTACAGCAACCGTAAGAAATTAATACAAGACCTATGTTTTGATTTCTCTTTGATAAATACCTAAGAATAGCATTACTGGCTTTTATAGTAAGTCTATGTTTAACTCTATGAGAAACTCCTAAATTCTTTTCCAAAATGGCTGTACTGTTTTAAATTTCCACTGACAATTTGAGAATTCCACTTATTCCATGTTCTCAGCAATACTTATTATTTTATGTTTTTAAAAAAATCTCAGCCATTCTATTACATTTATTGTGTTATCCCATTTTAGTTTTAATTGACATTTTTATGGTTACTAAGGATTCTGAGCAACTTCTATTGTGCATATTGGTCATTCATGTAGCTTTTTTGTTGAAATATCTTCTCAAACATTGTGCCATTAAAAAAAAACCTAACATGTGTCCTTCTTATAGAAATACAGTTCTTTATGTAATCCAGTTTGACAATTCTTTATGTAATACAGATAAAAGTCCTTTATCAGATATACGTGTTGGAAATGTTTTCTCCCAATATTGGCTTGCTTTTTCATTTTGTTAATGTCCATTAAAAAGAACACAAGTTCTTTATTTTGATGAAAACTACTTACCCAATTTTTGATGTTTTCTATTTATTCACCCAAAGTCAGAAAGATTTTTGAACTAGTTTGTCCCTGTTGTGTAAAAACTACATAGCCACTTGAAACCGCCTCAGCCCCCTGAGCTGTGCCTGGGATCCTTCCTTGCTCTGGACGAGTTCTCAAAAGATAAATTTTATGTGATTGTAGTGCTTACCTCATTCTTTTTCCTTCTTTCTATAATCAAACTCATGTGCTGACTACTGCCACATTTGTTCAGTTTTACAGTTTGTTTGTGGTCAGAGGGTAAATTTTATCTTTTTTATCTATTGTGTCTGGAGGTAGAAGTCTCTATAAAGCTATTTTTAAAAAAATTTTTAAAAATGGTAAAATATTATCTCGGGGCTGGGGAAATGCTATTAAACAACATTAAGACACAAATTATGAACTGTGAATAATGTTTGCTGTACACATGTCAGTAAGTTAGCTTTAAAACAGATTAAATATTTTACTATTTAATATGAAAGATTAATATTTTAATAGAAAATGTACAAAGGATCAGCTAATTTACACAATAAAATGATAAAAATGGCCAGTATATCCTTGAAAATATACTTTTCTGACGTGTACTTTGGCCAAATAAACGTAAAATGTGAACATTCTTTGAGGATTATAAGTATTTGCTCTGGGAAGTAATTCTAGCTGTTCTAAAGGCTCATATTTTAACTCACTTCCTCAGATACCTGATGATTATTAAACCCACTGATAGCATACAAAACAGCCTTCTGTCCCCAAACCCAAACCCAAACCCAAATCCAAACCCAAACCCAAACCCAAATCCATTTACAGCTTCAGTAGACTAAGAATGTACTCTTGACCTAGAGGTTATTCCATCATTTCTTGACTGATGAGATGAACTGGGATTTAAACTTACAGTTAGAGGGAGCTGAGTGCAAATTTGAGATGCTCACTGTACTCCAAGCAAAATCAACGAAAATCTCTAAATTCTGATGTTGGTCATATTCTGCAAATGCTCATATAGAAAAGTCTGGTGACCTACAAAAAAGTAGGCATCGAATAAAAATGAGGTGGATAGAATAAATTTGGCCAGGGTAAATAAACAAATTGGGAGGAGAGAAAGGTAAGCAGATTAACAGGAAAAAAAAAAAGGTTATTGAGAGAGTGAGAAGACAGAGAGAATCTTGGTTGTTTTCCCCACAGCTGTCTAGATCTCTGGTTTCTAGCCCTTTCTGACTTATTTTTGTACTCCTGAATTCCAGTTGTAGGGGACACCTATGTGATTTGCTTGGCTAGCACATATATCCATTTTTGCTTACATAACATTCTACTTTTTTTAGGGGAACAATTCTTCTGTTCATTACAGTCTTATTGTGACTCTTAGTCAAAGTTTCCCCACCTGCCCCTGTCACCTCCATTCTGCTTATCAAAATAGAGAAAATTTCCCCTTTTCTATCTACTCTACTTATGTTTTTAATTTCATCCCCTTTTCCCTTCTTAATGATTTTACTGCTTCAAATACCTTCATTCTCTCTAGCATTATCAATACTTCTATCTCACAGTGGGATCCCTTGGAAACAGACTGTGAAATAGTGATTTGTGTGCAGAAATTTTGTTGGAGGTGGGACGCTCTCAGGACAAATACCTGTGAATGAATGAGAGGATAGGATTGGTCAGAAAAAGAGGCACTTCCAATAAAGGCCTCAGCTAAGCCTGTAGAGAGAGTTAGGATGGCCCTTCAGAGTTGTCTCTAATTGAGGCAAAGATTCAACAGGATGGTTAGGGTTAGGGTTAGGGTTAAGGTTAGGGTTAAGGTTAGGGTTAGGGTTAGGGTTAGGGTTGGCTGAACTCCGGATGAAGCAAAATAAAGACAGCCCTGTGAATGGGGCGGTTTAGGGAGCTACTGGTCATGGGTCACGTCAAATGGTGATATTACCTGGGCATGGAGCTTTTTGAGAAGCTCTAAAGTGACAAAGATTTTCTCTTTGACCAAACTCTATTCTGCTCCCTTGAACTTTCTCCCAACTAGGCCCTGACTTTTGAGCCTCCATGTTTGTCTCTACATTCTCCAATTTTAGCAGGAATCCTGCTAAGTCTGTTTAGCCACACTCCTGCATTCTGGCTATCTGATCACTCTTGATTTCTAATCAAGTTCCTTATGCTTCACCATCTCCCCAGGGGATGGCGGAGTGCCCTGGCCTACCTTTGTTAAGAATCCTTCTATTCCAATTTAGTCAGACTTCTCTTCATCCCCAATGTTTCCTTTTACTAATTTTTCATCCACTGACTCTCACTCTACTCCTTGGCTATAAATTCCCACTTTTCCTTATTATATTTGAAACCTGACCCATTTTTATACTGAGGTCTCTTTTCCATTATTGCAGTAAAACCCATTTTGACTTCTCCAGTGACTATCAGGCTGCTGGTTTCACAGATACTGTGCTTGCAAGGCTGATGATTTTCAAAGCTACTGTGGAGCTGGGAATAGGCAGGTTAAAAGGCCACATAGACTACTATTCTTACCAAGCAAGATTCAGTTGCTTTTCTTGAGTAAATGCTTCCTGAGTTGTTGCAAGTCTTTGGTTAATTTCCAGAGTACTGAAAATGTTGTCACTTTTGGCCAATGTTCTTATTATTTTTATGAAGGAGAAAATTTCCCAAGTTCCTTTTCCATCACTCCAGAAGTACTTCTGCGTGTTGACATCTTGGTATTGATAGACAATCTTGCTATAAAAATCTACTGGCATAAAGCGCATACTTTCTAACAATTAGAATCAAAACCTATGGTTCCTTCACCAGAATGCCATAGTGATTTCGCTTTTCCTTTGATGTGAAATGACAGGTGGGAGTCGAGACCATCCTTAGGAAGGAGTTAAGTAATTTTAATGGCACATCCTTCCTCAACCATGCATCTCTTGTGAGAACAGAATGAGGAGTGCCTACTGACAGCTGAAAGACTGCCTCAGTTTAGAAATCTGAATTAGATAGTCCAAGGCTTTCAGTTCAACTGTCCAGAATAAATCTCCCATGTCATTAAATCTATTTCTGCTGGACAGATGTAGAATTTATCGCTCAAAATCTTTCCAAAAATGTCTTAGAGTGGAGAGATGCTTGTGTGTGATAAACATCAAGCTCAAATATGTTACTTGACATAATTTTAACCTTTGTCCAGAAACTTCCATTCACCTGACCAGAGAGGAACACAGACATAAGTGGTATCATTTCTGGGTAGAAATAGGTGGTGGAACCTGTGTGTAGTGGTTTATTTGTCTTCTGCTTTACTCCTAAGTACATTCTTTTCCACAGTTTATTTCTCACTGAAGTTCTCATCACAGAAGACACTTCAGTAACATTTCCCACATATTTTGACATTTTTTTTGAAAAAAGAAAAATGTTTCGTTCTATTAGGTTAATTCTACCCCAAGGTATTTGCATAAGTGGTGTGGATCTGGCCTTTGACGCTATCTTCCCGAATGATCTTTGATGACTCACTGAGGCATACTGTAGACACAGGGTCTCATTGAATCTTGTGCTATCTTTACCAAATCAAATCTGTAAAGTTCACTTGCAATTTAATATATTGTTTTTGAGTCATGTTGACATTTTGACTTCATAAGTGTAAACTGAAAGCTGAATTTACCGGAAATTTGTTTTTACAACATTTTCCAGATCCCTAATCTGCAGATGCTTTATAAAATTATGCAATTGCTTCTGAGGTAATGCTGCTGAGAATTTTTTAAAAAGAAATTTATCTCTAATATTTCTAAAGCATATGTGAAAATAAGACTATGTTCAATGGAAGCAGGAACTTATACAAAGCATGGTGTAAATTATTAGCATAGAATTCAGTGTTTTTAAAGGCAGGCAGAGAAAATAATCAAATGCTAGCAGAGTGACAATGGTTAGCATTGTTGAAAGAACTGGAAGAGAAGCTTTACTTTATTTCAAAGTTATAAACACTGTAAGTTTTTGGTACAGTAAGCATATATTTAAAAATCAATGCATATTATTTTAAATTAATAGAATCTTTGGGTATTTCGTAATAAATGACATTTTATTTTATAGTAACGTTGAAAGTTGAAATTTACCTAGAGGATGATTTTTATTAATGACTTAAATAGATTACAGTTAACTCTTGCTACTGAATAGGATCACAATATAATCAATTCCATCATTTCATTTTTACTAACCATTTAGCTGTATCCATGCATGTTGGCATTTCAAGGTAAACAAAATGGTTAAATAGAGGTGAAGAGGAACTTTGAGTACACTTATTTCACATATTTTAAGGTTACAAAGTTTCGGCAGCTACAAAAGGTATTTTGGGGAGGATAGGGTAACAGAAATTTGAGGATAAATAACTGGGTATTAAGTGATCTTAGGAGAGTATTATGAATTTTGTTAGGCATAAAAAATGTTATTGTGATTATGTAGAAACTGGTGTTTATTTTTCAGAGACAAATACTAACACATACAGAGGTGAGATACTGTAATTTCTGAGGGAAGCGCAGAGGCAGCCAGTGCAGCAAAATTGCTTCTGAGTGGAGCCGAAGATGGCCGGTTCTGAGTTCAAGCTGAATCAGCCACCAAGGATGGCATCTCCTCAGTGAAGTTCAACCCCAACATCGGTTTTTTCTGGTCCCCTCCTGAGACATGTCTGTGCATCTCCACCATGTGGCCGACCCCATGTGGCTCAAGGACCAGCACACAGGCTCTGTCCTGGACAGTGAGTTCTGGCATTGGGGGTTAGACCACCAATTAAAAATGCATGATTTGAACATCTTGTTGGAATTCGTGATGCCCCATCAGATGTGTTGAACATTGTCCAGATATGAATGCGGGGGTTACTGGGAGTTGGGAATAGACAGTTATAATTGTGGAATCCCAGAACTCCTTATAACTCTGGGACCTTCTCTCAGCCTGCAAAGGTAGAGTATATGCTGTCTAGCAAGCCGAAGTTTCAAAGTAGGACTTAGGGGTCATAAGCTTCTAGCTGCAGCACCATGAGTCCAGCCTAGAGTCCCAGACTGGATGCATATGAGCATTTCCAAACAAGCAAGGTTATGTATAAACTCAACTGAAGGCTGAGTGGCATTTGAGTACTTGGACCTAAGCCCAGAGGTACAAAAGAGGAAGCATGCCTTCAAGAGTCCCAGACTAAAAGAAAATAATTTTGAGTATACTTACCTAGTCAATGCCACTTTCTTTCACATTATCCACAATACATTTGCCACAGGTGGTTCTGATGGGTTTGCAAATATCTGGGATTCATTTAACAAAAAGGCACTTATGCCAGTTTCGTCAGTGCCTACAGCATCACGTCACCTACGTGATGTAGTAATGAGACTACCTTGCAATACCATCGTCATATGCGTATAAAATGGGTGACACAAAACAAGCTGAAGGTGGTGTATCATTATTCCCCAAGTGACAGATGCAGAAACAGAACTTAAGTCCATCTGATCATCTTGTGAAAGTGGTTTCTCTGTGGAAAGCTTTGTTTTGTTTCTTACAAATACATGCTTATCCCTTAAAGCAGGCATTATAGTCCTCGCAAACACAGTATTGTATGTGAATTTCTCAGTTTTATATCTTAGAAGAAACTTATCTGTGTGCTCTTTTCACACAGATAAGACTTTGTGGAGAGTGAGGAGTCTTTGTGTCTTTTGTGTCTGTGATTTACTCTAAAATACTTTAACAGAAGAAAACTAAAAGAAGCAAATATGGCAAAATGTTAACCTTTTTATGGCTTTATGAGTGTTCGTGATACTATTTTTCTACTCTTTTATATATTTGAAAGTTTCAATAATAAAACAGTTTTAAATATTTCATAGCTAAAAATAAAAATGTTTTGGCAATTGAGATTTTGCAAACGTCAATGGAACACATGGATCAACAAAATAATTTTATTACTTTTATCAGTTTTATTTTAAATTTTTTAAAGTCTTATAAAACTTTAAAATATAAATTAGAGTTAAATATTTAATCAATTGCTTGCTTTGAAAGAAATCAAATGTAAAGAAATATAACAATTAAAAACCCTTTTTTTGTATTCCTTTATTTTATCTTTTCTTTCTTCTTTGCATCCTTATGCGGTATTTATAAAAGGGCTTCTAAACAAGATAACATAAATAAGAAGTAGATGATAAGGTTACAGCCAAGAGGAAGTAAAGTAGAGCCAGTAATGAGATTAGGGCTTAAAAAACAGTCTGACATCCTAAACACTTACCAGCAAAGGGCCAGGGATTTGTCTCTTAGTTTTCTAACTGTAAATCTAAAGAAAGGAATATGAACAGATAGATCATTCAGAGTGCTCATAAAATAAAGGCAAACTATTTATCCAGGAGAAGCACAGTCATTTATGATTTGAAGTTTATCCTAAACAGGATCCTATGAAATGTAATGAACACAGCTTTAAACAATACACTTAGAATAATTACAGCAAGGAGTTTTCTGATAGTGTGTCTTAATTTAGACAATTGTCATTTTAAAAAATAGTGAAAATAAACCTATTGGGGCAAATGTCACAGTGTCATCGAGGTAAGCAGCACCTCAGAGCATTTGGGAGACTTTTGGAGTATCTCGAACAAACCTTCTTAACCAGTTTCAAGAATCCAAATAGAGGTGATAGCTACACAAGAAGATTCTAGGAATCTTTTAAATAATGTATATTAGTGGACGTGTATGAGCGTAGATGCATTTTTCCAAGGACAGAGTTTGTAACTTGTATCAGAAGAACCTTTGCTTCGAATAGATTGAGAACCACCAATTTATAGAAATAAAGAGCCTGCACGTTCATAATATATAGCTTTTTCTTAATGAGCTTTTCGAAATGAGTTTTGAAATTGTGCTGTCTGCCTACTTCTCAAAATAAAGAATTCTGTATGTCCACTGAAGAAAAACACACATTCCACGAATTGGCTCACCAGGGCAGTCTTGGCCTCCTCTAATGAAAGTTGAGGCGCTGATTTAGGATGCATTGGTAGAGAAATCTACTTCTTATACATTTGGAAGTAAGCCCAAGGGGTAGTCCTGGGAAAGGTGAAGATTTTTATAGAAAACAATTTTGGGTATGTTCTAAATGAAATTTTAAAATTTTATGTAGTGTGTTAATAAGTTTAACATGAATATTTTAAAGACAGGTATAACCAAAAACTTACCATCAACATTACAAAAGAAAAGTTGAATAAATCACCCATAAACTCTCTCGCTTTGAGCAATACAATTTTCTGGAACAATATACTAAGATAAATTGCTTGCAAAATGTGGTCTCTGTAACTGAATGAGCTATCTTGCTGAATAGTTGTTCGCAATAAATAAATTAAAAGTTTTTCTTTCTGGCAATAGTCAGACAAGAAGTTTCTTAAGGTCTTGGCTAGAAAATAACCGTAAAAATATATTATGCATCTTGCGTGTATGTGTGTATATCTGTTTAAATTAAGATTTCACATATGAATTTTAAGAAAAGTCTTAATATATAAATTACATATATGAAATCTTAATTTATACATGCATACACATGTACATGTATGTAATGGTGGAGCTGGGATTCAATCCAAGGCAATGCAGCTCTAAAGCATAGGCTCTGGCCAAGAGGCTAGGCTTTCTCTATGTGTGATAATATAATCACAGTATTTGCTTGTAAAAGAATATTGCTTTTCCTCTGTCTGTGCCTAATACAGGAACAATGCATCTATTTTACTCAAAATACTATTCGATCATTAAGGAGCAAGCTTATATGAAAGAAAGAATATCTATTCCTATTATTTTTCTCCTGTAAATAATTACTGCTCTATTAAGAACATTTGTATAGTGAACAATTTATTTAAGATTTCATAATTGAGAGAAGTCTATAGCAGTTAAAATAATATCTGAACGTTTCCTTTCAGTCAGCTACTAAGTGTAGAAAGTATTGTTTTATCTGTACATAATTAAGAGAGTCCACTTAAATGGTTTATTCTTTATTCTTTCAAATTTCTCCAGCTTTATGACTGTTTATACCAGAATTGACACAGCAATTCTACTCTAGGAATTTATCTCAATGATGTTATTTAAGGAAAGCAAAAAAGATGTATTCATGAAGATAATCAAATATCTTTATTTGTAATAAACTATAAGAAAACATTAGGGAGAAAAAACTTACAGCCTTATATGAAGGATGATAAAGACAGCTATATCAATATAATTAAATATTATAAAAATAATACGAATAATTATGACTTCTGTAAAATCATGGTAAATGTCTGGCTAAGTGTCAAGAGAGGGTAGCAACAACTAATTTATAAGCATACATTTAAAATCTATTATAATTTCAACAATGAAAAATATATACTTGTAAAAGAAAATATGAAAAAATCAAAATAGTCTCATTGTAATGGAATTATAAACATTTTGTCATTCTTTTCTTAATTGTGTGATTTTTGTCTTTTTAGTGAACTTTTGAAAATTTCTTGACAAGTTCCTGAGTTTTTATTGGAGGATTTTAAGATTTCATTAGTTATTAATGGACTTCCTACCTTTCAAATACTGGCTTTTCTATTCATTAGTTGTATGATATTGTGCCAATTCATTAACTTTTTCATACCACATTTTTTTTACCTGCTGATGATAGAGAAATAACACATCATAGAGTTGTTTAGATTAAATGAGATAATGCAAATTAAACTTTAATACAATGTTTCCTACCACATAGAATGTGCTTTAAAAAATGAACAAAATAAACAAATGGATAAGTAAACTCAGCTATCATTTTGTTGAATGTTCGGAATTTCAGACTAACGTGAAATATTACCATTTTAATGATGAGAGAAAAAATGTGATTAATATGTCAGAACAAAATTTAGTTCGTTTTAAATCTCATCTTGGTAAACTAGTAATAATAATAATGCATCGTAGAATACCAAATATCAAACATGACCTCATTTAAAAAATATTTTAGGAGGAAAAGTTATTTCAATTAAAAGCAACTTAAACTCAATACGAATTTTAAAAATTGGAAAAAAGAAGAGAAAAACATTATCAGTGGCTTCCTCCAAAAATATAGCTCTTTTTAACATTCTGGGAGGTTTACGTTCAGCCTTTTTGTTTCATACACATAGGATACTTTTCCAAAAGTAATAAAATTATATTAGCAATTTTATATTTCTCTTTCTACTTAACATTATAGTTTTCTTTGTTGCTAGAAAGTTTCCTTAAACAGAATAGTAATGGCAACATATTACACCAATTGGATAGTATAATTTATTAAAATAGTCTACAATAGCATATCTTATTTTACACTATTACAAATAAGGTTGTGCTAAACATTTTTGTGCATAAATCTTTTTTGTGCCTCTATAGCTATAAGATTAGTTGGGAAATTAGTTGTTGCTACCCTCTCTTGACACTTAGCCAGACATTTACCATGATTTTACAGAAGCTGTAAGGATCCCTTGTGGGATCCAGGTTTTGTAGATGAAGTGCTCTATAAATCCTTGGGTAGTAGAACTGGCTGAGGCCCAATCGTCAGTAAAGGCCAAGTCAGCTCTGGAATATGTACCAATTTTAGTCAGGATAAACGTTTACCCCTCTCATAGTCTTATTTTATATTATTTCCATTTAAATTTCTATTTTTGTTTGTTTTCTCCTGTTCTTACTTTACTTTCATTTAGTTTTTTTATCTTTGTGTTTATTGTTTTCTTCTATTCTTCCCCAATCTTTGACAATTTAAATAACTTTTTAAAATTAATGAGCAGTTATACTAGAAATAAAAAATTCCTTAAATAGCATTTCTCAATGGTCTGAAACATTTAAAAAATTTAAAATAATGAGCCATTTATATCTTATCCAAAATGTAGACTAAATAGATGAAAAGATCATTTTTGATTGATAATTTTCACTAACTTGTATTGAGTAGAATTTATTTCTTGTAATATTTTGTCAGTTACTGTCCAATAGTAACAACTTGTAATTTTGTTTTCATTAGCTAATCATAATTCTTTATAGCAAATGTCTCATGGATAGTCTTCAATTTTACTTCTTTTATTAACTCCTAGAAACTCTATTCTTGAAGTCACATGGAGTCCAGTCACTCAGTGACCATACTAGAAGTCATAACGGACAAATGTTTCTTCTGGGGACTTGATCCTTTGCTTTAACCAGGTTAAGCCAGCAAACTTACTCCATCTAGGAGGCCTTTAGCTTGCTCCACCCTGCCAGGCTTGCCAAGCAGGATGGAGCCAGCTGCCTTCAGTGGAGCCAGTGAGGACAGTGGACAGGTCACACACAAATCCCCACCTCTCCATCTCCCCAGAGATCCTCAGAAGCTTAGATCACTTCCAGAGATAAGAGGAGAACCAGACAATAGAAGGGCCTAATCCCTAAATGTGACTAAATATCAATCCAATATGCCTTTTTTTTTAACCCAGAATTGGTGAGTTTGGACTATTAGTTATCAGTAGAAATGGGGATTCCTAGAGCTAACTGAAATTTTATAGAAATAAAGTTACATTTCTATATTTCTTCCCACCTGAGTTTGGGACTATGCACTTAAAATAGCTGTTAGAAATGCCCATGTTTTTCCATATTAAAATAGAAACTCTTTTCTCATTTCTCTTGAGCTATTGTTATAAATCGCTGCTTCATGATAAAACTAAGCTCTGGAAAGGCTTTTTCTTTTCAATTTCCCCACTTCCTCCCCTCCCATGGGCTGTTGAAGTCCAATTCCCATCCCTAATACCCCACTGGAATGACTCTTGTCCAAGATACATCACATTTGTCAAATGCTGGGGCAACTTTTCATGCCCCAGAGACCTGACTGGAAAATTTCCCCTCCTTTGATTTGCTCGTTTGCTTTCTCATACCCACTCTGCAGTTCTATTTTGCGCTATTTCTTTTCTTAATCTCATTTAACTACATTTCCTCTGTCCAGTTCTTAAATATTGATATTCCCTTCAAAAGTCTGTTCTGGCCTTTTCTCTTCTCACACTATACTTTCCCTTCCCAAACCAGCCCATCTGCTCATCTTTAACTGTAATATCTATGTTCGTAATTCTCAAATCAATATCTCTGGCCCAGGTTATTATCTCGGACTTAGGCCCACATAACTAACTGCCTTTTAAATATCTATATTGGGATGGCTCATACATAACTCAAATTCAACCTCTCCAAAACATCATTTGCTTAAATTCTGCTCCTCTTTCTGGATGTCTCACTGCTCATTTTGGCAAATGGCATCAACCAACTCAAAATATATTTTGTGCTTTGATATTGTCAGTCACCTTTCTTGTTAATAGACACTAACTCCCCAAACTATAAATGACTAAACACTAATCCCTTGAGGTTCTCAACATTTCTTATATATTCCACTATGTATCTCTACTTTATGATTATTTTTTTGTAATACGTATTTTGACCTTCATCTCTCACAAAACTCTTTTGTTGTTAAAAAAAAAATCATACTTCTACCTTTCCTCAGATCAAGATCTTTACCTTCTATTTTCCATAGAAGCCATAGATGTAATTTGCTCAACTTTCTACCAGTAAATTCTTGCATCTTCCTGAATCTGTGGCAATATTTTCCTCTTTTTCCCCAGGTACCATGAGGGAAATAGGCCTTAATGACTTCCCAGAAACCTTGAACTATTGATTAATCCATTCTCTGTTTTGTATCGTCAACATCTTTCTTTCCACTGATTTCTTTCTATCATCTCTAAAATATGTGTTAGCCCCTTTCATTATGAATATTCTTAACTTTTCGATTTCCTTACTGTCATCTTCCTCCCTCTTCACAGCTAGAATTTTCAATAGAGCTTCTGGCTTTTTTTACTTTTCTTTGACATCAACACATTTGAAACTGGATTGTTCTATCCATATCACAACTATATAGCTTTTGTTGAGGACTCTAGGTCAAAACTTTTATCTAAAGGTTTCAATTTGAACTCTGAGAAAGATGAAAAATTATTGATCACCTTGAAAAAGTAGTTTCCATTTACTTTTAAAACCTATATTCTTTGAGTTTTATCCTACATCATCAATAGTCTTGTTTTTATTTGTTCTTCTACATCTATTGATAGATCACCAGGTGCCTAAGGTTCTATTCAGATCTTTCTTCTTGTCTATCTCTGCACTTTCTCTTTAAGCGATATAAAGTTTCCTTTACCTCACTCTCATTGATGAATCGGATGGATCTTCTACTCATACTTTTCTTTCGAACTCTTAACCCATAATTCTTACCATCTATTCTCCATTTATACCAGGTGACTTATAGCTTTTTATATTCAACATGTCCAAGACTTAATTTATAATCTTCATTCTCCCCACCTAATCTCACCAAGGAGCAATCAGTTTTCTCTCTTCTAGTCCCTACTCTATCTAGTAAAGGCTACCACCTCCCAGCCAGTTTAAGCTAGAAACCTGAGACACTTCCTGGACTTCTCTTCCACAGATGCTCACTACCACCAGATACTGTTGTCTTTAAATTTTCTTCTATTGTTTTATAAAATTGTCAAATAAAGTATTCAAATCCTACAACCATTAGCTGTAAAAGCTGATAATGTAGTTTGACTGAAACAGAGCAGTTTGAGTTTAGGCACCTGAGTCATGGCTTTGAAAAATATGTAAGTGTGTGACTGACATCTTAGGTATAAGCTTCAGAGGACTGGTGAGTTGTTTTTGCAAGGGTGCTTCAGACACTCAGTGTCTGGCCAGTCCAACCACTGAATGCCCCGTCACCCTCAGATCAATTACCTGCCCAGCCCCTCATGCCTTGCCACCTGACAAAGTGTAAGAAATCTACCCAGCTGGTTGTTTAAAACGGAGTGAAGCATGGCTGACTCTCCAGCACACATACAAGCCTAGGCAGTTTCTGTTGTGCCTTGTGAAAAACGTTCTGTCCCAGACAAAGGACCCGGCTTTCTGAGGAAGAGTGGGGATTAAGAGCACGCTCAGCCTCTCAGCTCTGCCCAGTCACCATCCGTATCTCCTCACAGGACTCTGAACTCAGCCTGGGACTTAATCCCCCTTTTGTTTAAAGCATCAGCCCTTTTACTCCTGTTGTGCATTGGGAGGCGGCATTAAGATTGTGTGTGTCCTCCTCATATTCTGTGAGTCGAAGAGTGTATGAAAGATCTCATTCAGAGAGAGAAAATCTGCTCGTGTCCATCTGCCATTATAACGGGGATGCTCTTCCTTGGTTCTCACCTTCATTATATTTTTTAAGCCAAGCTTCACCTACTCAGTAATTCTCAACATTGATATACCTTCTTTAGAAATAACTGCTCCAGCTCTCAAAATACTCTGTGGTACTTCTCAGGTCGACCTACCTTATAATCACTTATTCAATGGCTGTATTTTCTATTGGTTTTTACTCTACTTGAGAGCTGAGACAATGTTTAGCTTTTCAACTTTGTGTCCCTAAATAAAGCAAAAAATGAAATGAGAGAATTATTTTTTCTTCAAGGTAAAGCAACGGGTTATACTTTTCTATTGAATTTGTCTATGAAATAAATGTGCTTGTCATTTTATTCATTCACTTGCCCTGAAGAAAGAGATGTTTTAGAATGTAAACTGTTAATGAAACAAAGATTAAAATTTCAAATGTAATCTTTTTAAAATTGTATTACATTTATTGGGGTGACATTGGCTAATAAAATTATATGGGCTTCAACTGTACAATTTTATAATACATCTTCTCTATGTGGTTTGTGTGTTCATGACCCACAGTCAAATTTCCTTCCATCACCACATATTGACCCTCATTACTCTTTTCTACCTGGCCCCACCTTTTCTCTCTGGTAACCACCATACTATTGTCTGTGTCTATGAATTTTTATTTGTTCGTCTTTATCCGTTTGTTGCTTTTAGTATTCTGATCAATCTGGCCTCTTTGAATGCCTCAAAGATGGAGTTCATGGAAATTTTAATAAAGCTAGAACACAGGAAAAGTGTTTCAGAGCTGTTGTCCAGGAGACAATTTCAGAAAATGTAATCCACTGAGTAACTAACTTCAAGATTTTCACTAAGAAAAACAATAATAGATGTTAAAAACTTTTTGGTTGATATAGAGCAGGCATTGACAAGCTTTTCTGGGAAACGATTCGATAGCAAATGTTTGCGGCTTGTGGGCCATTCGGTCCCTGTCACAGTGACACTACTCTGACATCGTAGCAAAATAGCAGCCATAGACAATATTTGAATAAATGGGCCTGGCTGTGTTTAAAGAGAACTTAATTTATAGGCACTAGAATTTGAATTTAATATAATTTTTGTATGTCATTAAATATGATTTTTCTGTTCATTTTTTCAACCATTTAAAATGTAAAGACTATTTTTATCATGCAGGACATATAAAATAGACTGGATATGGTTCATAGGTAATAGTTTGTCAACCATTGATGTAGAGTTAAAGCATAACCACAAAATTGAAGAGATAGTTCTTTGGGATGCAAAGTCTGTGGACATCTTGTCTATGAATTCAATAAATACAAATCTAGAGATTTTATAAGTTGAAAAGAGTAACTGAACCTCTTTTATATTAAAAAAAAAAAGATTTTTGTTTGCTTCAGCCTTAGAATAGAGGAGATTCAACATTAACATTATATAATACAAGATGAAAAAAATTTCAGAGCCTTTCCATTTTTCTTGTTAAAATTATTCATTTCATTCTGATCAGCAAGCATTTTGGGGACAATTATAAGGTGATGGATAAGATTCAGTTAAATTAAATTAAATCAATTGCTCACTTGAAAACAATGTGGAAAATACAGATTGAACACTACAAAAGCAAGCCTAGAAAGGTGAGAGAAGATATTCTAAAAGAATAAAAAATCATTTACTTTAAAAAAATATTTCCTGGTTCTTTATAAAAATATAACATTTTTGTAAAAATTTTGATGGCTCAAACTCACGTTTATCCAAGTTAAAGTATTCACCAATATACTAATAAAACATTAATCAGTGGGCTGCTATATATCTACTATTTATTTTAGAAACTAAAAACAACCTGTTTTCTATTTAGTAAGACTTAACTCTAGAGAAACAACAGACAAAATTTTTGAAAAGGTAAAATTTGTAAGATTTGGGCAATAAACATCATGCATTAATACTGGATTTGAGGATGGAAAAAAGGTATTGGACATTTGACCAAAAGAATCATAAAATATGAAAAGTACAAAGATTTTTGAGGTCCAAACCAAATAAATTAAAATAAGTACAATTTCAATCTCATCCACCCCCTTTTCTAAAGTCGTAACTGAGCACCTGCTGTGTGCCAGGCACTGTGCTTGCACAAGCTATGACTGAGGCTGTGTCAAATGTAATATGCTATAACTACACCGTGTCCTCAGTGTCATGCTAGCAGAATGCAGAGTTATGTGGGGACCCAGAAGTAGGACACCTAGCCCAGTTTTAAGGGGAGAACGGTTTGGGATCTCTCTGGAAATGCGTCCTGTCAACTGAGACTGGAAGGAAAAAAGAGATTGAAGTGGGTGCTTCTGAGAGGAGGAAACGTTATTGGGCGAAAAACCAGAGGCAACAGAGAACACGGTACTTGTGAGGAACAGAAACCTGTTTCTCTGGCCGGGGCATAGGTGATGGTGGAGTGGGGCGAGATGAGCGAGGAGACGCTGCCCGGAGCAGTGCAGCCAGGTGTACGAGCCTGCTACTGGCAGGACTTTAGAGCACTGGGCGGCCGTAGAAAGGTTTTAAACAAGGCAGTGATATGATCAGAGATGTTTTGGGGGAGGATCACTTTGGCAGCATTGTGAAGAAGAGACTGGGAGGAAAAAGGCCGGAGGTAGTGGGATCGTGTTGGAGACGGCTAGAGCAGCACGTGGAGACCTGGCCTTCTTTGGCGAATCTTCCGTTGGTTATTCAAAGAAATATCACACTGGAAGTCTTTTCCTCTGCAAACGATAAGCCCTCCCATGTACATACACATAATCGTCAGAGGTTATTGATATCTGTGCCTAGATACACAGATCAATCAAAATGGGTCTTATTCTGGTTCCCTTCTCAAGAAAAATGTCAACAGCTCTTCTGATGGACGGAAGAGGAAAGAAGCATCATATGACTTTTCTACCTAATATTTAAACTCAGAACCGTTGTGATAAAAGAACTGGAAGGGGTTGAGTTTCTCTCTCTGCCTGGTGTTTCTCTGAGGAATCCAAGAGCCCTGGAGCCATAAAGAGACTAGTGTGTCCCCTGCTCTGGTGCCACTCCACAGTTTCGTTTGGCTATTATCGTGGAAGAGAACTTTTTCCAAACAAATGGAACTCATTGCACTGAACCGTCTGTTAAGGCCACCGATGCACATTAATCAGGTGTCTGTAGGAATCCCAGAGGATCACAGCAACGAGGTAGTCCCACCCTCCGGCCCTCTCTTCCCTGTCACTTTGGTTTAGGCGACACATTCTCTATCCTGTGGGTTGCAAAGTGGCTGACTTTACAATCAAGCAAAAAGTCAGTGAACTTGGAGAGAGGAAAGAAGGGTCCCAATCTCAATACTGCTACTCATTTAAAGTCAGTTGCCTCGTTTGGATATTGCATTGCTATGGTTTCTCAAAAGGAAGCAGCAGGACTAAATTATGTTCTTTCTAGCTAAAGATTATGGTTTTATGACTCAGATAGGACATCAGCCTTCCTGACCAGGAAGGACAGAGAAATGTGTACAGATACAGGATATTAGAATGATGAAGAAAAAAAAACAGAGCTTATCAAGTAGCTACAGCTCCTGCTTTCTAGATAGTGAGGTTCGCTTCCCTGAGAAGCGGGCGCCAGGAGCCCTGGGGTCGTGGCGGCCATGTTTGCATCAGATCTCCTTCCCCAGCGCCATTCTGCTCCTCCCCGCAAAGACCCCCGTCAGGGTTTGATGTTCGGCTTCTGGCAGCACAGCGACCTTTCCTCCTGACGTGGATTAGCAATGCACTTAGCCTCTTTTCCTGGGGGGGACTTGAGTGGCATTAAAGGTTCCAGTGGGCTTCTAGTTTGAGCCACCATCTCCAAAAACCAATTGCTCACCATTCCAGTCAATCTAGGTTAGAATGACCTTCATCCAACTTTCCACATTGATTATTCTAAGGAGTCTTCCAGATTGAATCAAAACTTTAAAAATGAGCAGGCCTTCAAAAACTATGAAAACCTAAAATTAAATGTCATCAGATATTGTTAAGAATGTAAAATTAGGTGAGGAATAGGGGTGAACAAGATAGGGACTCTGCAGGACACAAATATCTCCCCTTGAATGTTAATGGAAGAGAGTTTAATAACAATGTTGAAAACCAATAAGATCTCAAAGGACCTGTAGACTAGCCTCCGCAGGAAGCTGTTGGTACCTCTAGGGCCACAGTTGAGGGGCCACCTACAGAATCTGGGTCTTGGAGGAGGAATGTAGCCTCTTCCAAACCGCTGTCTAACCCCTGTCTACAGGAATAAATATCAGAACTCTTTTTTCCATAACTTTTGGTCCCTTTAATTTCTCACCAGTGTCTCCCTTTGGCTAAGCCCAAGCAGAAGCCAGAGGATCACAGAACCTCGATGGATCTGGAGGTCAGCAGCTAGGGAATAAAAAAAGTGGAGAAGAGGAGAGAGCAGATCCAAAGGGACAATAGGAGAATATCCAATAGAGAGGGGCACCTGCGTTTGCAGCCATGGTGTCAGATCTGCCCTGAGACCAAGTCAAAATGCAGTTGTACTGAAAGGTCATATAGGACTGAGGTAAAATATAAGAAAAAAAGTGAGAACTTGAAGGTGAAGGAGAGGCCAGAGAAAGCCTAAAGTGAACCAGATGCTGGATCTGGGGACCATCTAGAATGACTAAAGGACAGACGGTTGGAGGAGGACACAGGGTAGGCCTCATTATTACAGGATTGTTCTCCACGTTGCCAGGCTTCAGTCTCACAGTCTTTTTAAAACTGATTTTGTTACTGAGTAGGGTGCGAGTCTTATGCGGTCTCCTCCAAGGCAACGCATGATCATACAAAACTCAAGTTCATTTATAGAGGAAGAGCAAGAACAAATTTTCACAAGCCACGTAGTGTGATGTACAAAAGAAAAAAAATGTAGCTTGAAAATCTTTTCTCTAACTCAAGTTCTATTTGAATCCTCTACTGCACAGAAAATGTCACCATCGTCTTTTCTGGGTACACACAGGAATATTAACATTTAAAATTCTGTCCTTTCAGCATTTGCTGTTCCTGTTTTTCCCTCAGAGCAACATGGAAGTTTCTGAGAGCCTCTGTCACAGCACGAATCGGGGCAGCTGCCTCTGGGTCCTTGGGAGGTGCTCTGGACTGTGCTGTCTCCCACTGAGATGGCCAATTACCCATGGTACCCGATATGGCCCGGCCCTTGGTTAAAGATAATAGACTCTTTCCACTCTTTACCCCCTGAAAGGCGTTTAGGGTCTTACCAAGCAGGATGTGAGGAACAATTTGGTCCTACAGGTTTATCTGCTTCCTTCTGTACCATGGCAGAGTGTTTTTTCATGGTTTGCTGTGGTAATCAGATGAGAAATATGCCAAGGTAACCTTTGCTGTTTAGTCCCCAAGCTTAAAGGGCAGGGCTCTGTCATGATTCCTACAACCCTACCACAAACTCCCACCATCTCAGGGGCGGAGGGTTGTCTCCTCATCTCTAATAAGCACTTCACTTTCCCATTTCAGAGACTCCTCCCTATTCTGGTGAGGATGGATGCAGTGGTACAGTGGCCATGAGACCCAGTAGACATTCTGGCCAGATCTTTCATTCTAACATCTAGACTTCAGCTTTCTTAGAGTTAAAAACTAGGAATTAGACATCATTGTTTTCCATTTCCCTTCACTGGTAATGTCTCTCTCTCCTTGTTGATATTATGTATTCTGATCCTAAGCAGAGAGCATCATCCAATTAAAGTCCGATTACATGAAATATATGTATGGTATGTGTATGTGTGGGAGGGGGAAGGGGTACATGCGTGACAGTTGATGGAGACGAAATTTATTCTTAAATCTTTAACACATTATTTTGTGAAGGAGATGAAATTTATTCTTAAATCTTCAACACATTATTTTTAAACTCCTCCATCCCAGAATTTTATGCTCTTGTAATTTTTCTATAGCCTTCCCTCCAAAATGTACTTTCATTAAATTATCTGATAAATACAACCCTCAGGTAAGGTATAAATGATTCACAGCATTTAATTCATTATTCTTTCTACAGGCATTTGGTTTGAAACAAGAAAATTCTGAAACAAGGGAACAATTTTTTATTAAAATTTATCATCGGTAAGTGGGATAGGCAGTGGGGTTCTAAAACAAAGGGAGGGATTGTTCTTTGTTATATCATTTAAATCATTATGTGTCCAACTACTTAATATTCATTAACATATTTTTAGAGTACGGAATGAATTGTAGTAGGTGACTTCAAAGGGAAAATTGACCTTAGTTGTAACACTATTTTTAGCGAATCACTGATGTGAGAATTCAAGAATCCTGGCAGGAAATTCAAATATACAAACATATATTAGGTATATTACAAATCTATACATTTACTTTGTTCTTTATACATTATTTATGTTAAAAATGTATCCAAACGTGTGTGTATCCTAATATATCTTTTTGAAAGCGATAGGACTTAAGGAGATGAAGGTAAACATGACTTCTTAATTACCTTCCCAAATGGGAGGCTCTAGACCACATGTGACACAGCTTTTCTGCAAGGGGTCTAACAGTACGCATTTCAGGCTTTGTAGGCTATAGTCCTTGTGCAACTTCAACTTGGCTGCTGTAGCACAGAAGCAGCCATAAGCAACACCTGTGTGATAAGCATTTCCGTGTTTCAATCAAACTTTATTTATGGACACTGAAATTTAGCTTTTGTATCATTTTCACATGTCATAAAATGTTCCTTTTCTTTAAATGTTTTCCAGTCTTTAAAAAATGTAGTCATCATTTGTAGCCTGAGAGATATAAAAACGAGAGAGTCCAACCTTGTGTGTCCCAAGCCAGCAGTCTGCAGACCTCTGATCTGGACCTAACCCCTCAGTGACCCTGGCAGAGAGTGGATAGGTCTCAGGTTGAATGAGAGTTAGGGTGAGCTAGACAGACAACACCATCACCAAGACACCTGAGAGCACCTCTGTGGCATTTCATCTGTAAATGAGACAGACCCTCCAATGGCTCTTTACACTGAGGAAAAAAGGGTGCATCTGAATTTCTGCCCTTCTCCTGAGCTCGAAAATCCCTTCCATCTGATATCCCTATGTTCAGTATGTTTTTATTTGGAATACCAGTTGAGAAAGGGAGAGGGGGGATGACAATATTTTTATGCACTTTCGTTTTCCTTATCTGACCTGTTAGCATCAACAATGGTGATGCCAACAGTTACAGAAAATCACCAGCTCTTAATGGAAAGAAAGCTAAACGAGGATCAGAAGACCTAACTTGCAATCCCATATTCGTATTTAACTACCAGCGCGAACTTGCAAGTATTATTTAAACTCTCTGGGCATTAGTTTACTTATCTGTACAAGAAAGATCTTGGAGATTTGTTCTAACTACATGAACAAATGATGGTGCTTCTTATAAACATCACTTTACTGAGAAGGCTTGAGACAGAAAGCGAGTTTTGCTCAAGAAGTGGAAAAATTAGTGAAAGACATGCAAACGAAGGGGAAAAGCAGATTAAGCAGTAAATTCACATTTGTGTTTACTGAGTTTAATAGTAAAGTTTTCAGGATAAAGTCAACTACACAGTTTTTCTTATGTTTATTTTTCTCAAAGCCCCCGAATTTATCTGGTTAAAGGATCTCTGCATTGCCTTCTTTTCCTTGAAAAGAAAGAGAAGAAACACATTTAAAAAAAAAAAATCTGTGAATTAAGACTTTGAACCTGCAGATGGTGCCATGATTCCATTTTAAAATTTAGTTTTGCTTTCTAGTTAAAATTCATAGGACAAAACACAATTCTTTAGTTTCTTTTTATCCAGAGGTAAAAAAGTAAATTATTTTTATCCGGAGGTAAAAAAGTAAATTATTTTTCTTTACTCTTTTGTTTTGTTATTATTATGAGAGAAACTGTCTTTACCTTTGGAAAAATTTACTATAGTTACTCTTTGTCAGTGTTAAGTCATTCCTTATACCAAATAATAATCAACTTTTATGTCTTTGTTTCTTTTGTTTTTTTCTGCTTATCATTCAGCATCAGTTTTTCTGACTCTCAACCACTTCCTTTGCTGTTGCTGTTCTTAAGTAAAATTGCTTTACTGAGAATTGGGTGATGAAGAGCTAAGGATAAAAAAATTCCATTTCAACTGCTAATTTGTAATATTCAGATAAAAAGAAAGATTTCCTGGAATTAAGCCACAGGAACCCTGGCTTAAGTCAGAGCTGTCAACTGGGAAACAAATTTCCAGATATTTTGAAATTTAATTCATTTAATTTTTCTTGTAACGGGATTAGAAAATATGACTAAGTCTAGCAGGATATTCTTTTACTGAATCAGTCTGACTTTGAATGAAGCAAATGGACACTAAAATCTTAAAGTAGAAGAAAGAAAGGGGATTTTGAGCCATTTTCTTTAGAGGAACTTACAAACAAAATGTAAAAGAACGCACACCCTGAAAATTTGAAAAATAAAAAGAAAGTTGGCATTTGACATTGTTATCCATAACGTTGTTCATGTGGCTGCATTTTTAGGTTAAACTCTGCTTGAATGTATGCTAAGCTACTTTTAGTTAAAAACCCACAAATAGAAATTAAGTAGTTATCAGAGCACAGTGCTCTATAAATGCTTTCCAACTGGTCCCATCAAGTGATTGAGTTGGAAATGTTCCAGAACTGGAGTGTGTGTGTGTGTGTGTGTGTGTGTGTGTGTGTGTGTGTGTGTGTGTGTGTGTGTGTGTTTGGGAATGGAGAAAACATAATTTTGCGTAGTATAAGGACTTAAAAATGATAGATATCATTTTTAAAAAGGAAGAAAAATGGAATCCTCTGAGGCAGACAGTCTGATCATTTAGTTTTTGAGTCATTTGAGATTATCTGTATGACACTGCATTGGAAATGATGATATTCTATAGCAATACTATTACTGCTTTTTACAGGAATGTACATGTTATACTAGCTTTGAGTCTTTTTGAAACATTTATACTGAGATTAGTTTCACCATATAGGAAATGTAATAATAGAAAGACGAAAAATTGCTTCTAGATGCTTTTAAAATTAGGATACGTTTCAAGAAAGATTACATGAATCAAAATCTACATGAATAGCATAAAAACTTAAAAAGGCTTTAGGAGAGTTAATGCTTTGAAATAAAAGATAACTTTACATTTTTAATCTCATGAAAGTAAGTGTTTGTTGCTTTCTCAATCTATTCCTGTATATAAAATTCTTATTTTCTGAAAGAACCCAAGTGGCCTTGGCTATAACACTAATTACTGTCTTATTTCATTACTGCTAATTAAGGATTAAAACATTTCATATTAAAGTTGGTACCTGTTTTTGTTTAAAGAAAAGTAAATTTCCTTTAATTTATGTCTCAAAGTTAGTCACCATATAATTATATAAATTAGACAAATGACAATTAAATAAGAAGTTGAAGCCCTATTCATCCTGAGGGAGTACTGCATTGACGTCAGTCAGAGAGCTTTGTGATTGCTCAGCCTTAAATACAAGCCCTATAAAATGATGGGCTTTGAAATGCTGGTCAGGGTAGAGTGAAAAGCAGCTGCTGGCAATAATAGCCACCCCTTAGCTAGGACCAAGTTCTGGTTCAGTTCGAAGGGCAGAGAACTGGTGGAGCCTTCCTTGGCCTCATAGGACTTCAGCACCTGAGACAGCTCCAATATTCTGCAGAACAAAAAGCTGCAGAGGGACACAGGAGTCAAGGTAAGTGACAATTTATCTTTCTTCTTTTTATCTCTCCTGCCTCTGGAACTTTCCTCTAGGTGTATTGAATTTTTCTCTCTCTAGAAAAGGATTTTACAGTTTTATTCCTTTATAACAACAACAACAACAAAAAAGAGACAAGTTTCTCAAGTCACCTGGTAAAACTAGAAATGCCTCAACTTCTCACTTATGAATGGCTTTTCTGAAGTCTTTGCAAGATACTTTCCATACTTGCTATTTTACTCAATACCGTTTTTTTTAAATAATGCATTTAAGTAGGGGTTTTTTGCTTTTTACAAATTTTTGACCCAAAGAGTTCCATAGGTCTATTTGTTTTCGAAGTTTTCAACTTGTTTTTTAGCGCTGTTATTCCTATGCCATAGGTTGCTTAAGTGAACCTAGAAAGCATTTATTTTCCTCTTTACTTTAAGCTTAAACGTCATGGCTTTTATAGATAGTAAGAGAAACCGAACTTGAACTCCTAAGTTTCTACCTAGAAGCTATTTAGAAATAAAATGTGTAAGTGGATTAAATTGTAAAAAATATGAACATTGTTTTAAATATATTTTTCTTTCTGTGGGAAGAATTATTTCAATGGTAATATGTGGTTCTATATAATTTTGGTATTAATTTTCATTCTTAATTGAGTTTAGTATAAGAAAATAAGTTATCTGTAATACAATTAAAAAAGGAAAAATGTATATGCAGAATAATTTTTATGTTGATAGATATATACATTTATATATATACATAAATATACACACATTATTCAATGTATGATACTCTAGTTTTATATTAATCAGGTGCAAAAACTTAAGGTAGAAGAAACAGTTTTTTGAAGCTATTTCCTTAGTTAGAAAAGATACTAAACTTGGAATCCACATCTTTATAGTAAGGATATGGACCCCAGGGTTATTTGTAGCAGTGTAATAGTATGGCATTCAATATACACTTGGGCCAGCTATGTGCCTGTGAAAGCACATGGACAGCAGTCGAAAAGGATCCTAATTTTTATTCAAGCACGTCACCAAGAGAAATTCTCTTGATTTAAAAAGTAATCATATTGCAGTTTAACTCTTTTTATAAGATGAAAATTACTTTATCCAAACTCTTCAAGAGCCTTCAGAAATTACTGCTAGACACTAAAAATGACCAGGATGGTGACATCTGTGGTTGGAAAATCTAGTGTGACTTTCTCCCTTTCAAGGTGCAGAGATGGAAACCAGAAGGAAGCCCCAGCTCCTCATGAGCCTGATAGTTCTCAGCGTGCTCTTCTCACAAACGTCGGCCTGGCCTCTCTTTGAAGCACCTTCTCTGAGGTAAGTTCTCTTTCAATTCAAATAGTTGTACATTCCATCTTCATCTCAAGGTGAATTTCCTTTCTGTTATTTTGGACAACTCAATTCTTAAAAACTATGTATTATTTATTTAAATATTTAGTTGATGTGTTAAGCAAGTTTTTTCAACATCAGGTCAATGTGATTATTCTGAGTTCTGGAATTCACTCTCAGGAATGACAAACAGTGTTAAGGACTGGTGTTACAGACAAGGTAGACCACATTTCCAAACAAGGCAGAAGGAAAATTTGACTTTCTATTCATTCAAAACCAGTTTTAGATAAGTAATGAACTTTTATTCAGTGTCATCTCAGTTTAGATCAGTTTCTGATGGTAAAAAAAATAGATGTTTAGTTGTCTACATCAGTTAGGTTCATTTTCAAGATCAATCAGTAAAAAATCCCATGAGTAGTTGATTAGTAAAACATCATGTTAGACAGACCTATCTATCTAGACAGAATCAATTTGCCAATATTAAAAATTATGGGATAATTGATCTTCTGAGACATACCTTCCCAATGAGAGAATTTTAATCTACTTGGTTTTAATGATAAATTTTTAGTTTTTAGTCCTATATGGTGTATTTCATATTTAAAATTCATAAATTATAATACAAAACTTACTTAAAACTTTATTTGAAATAAAATAAATTTATGTTAGAGAAGTAAATGAAACACTACACTAGTTTGATTTTTCCATATGATTTACAGGCACCATTGTATTTAAGGGTAAAATCATTATTTCTTTGCTTTTTTCCCAGTCCTGATTCCTTGCCCAAGGTAGACATATGCTCAATAGAGTGAATAATTTCATTTACATCGATTGCTAGGCTTCATACTCAAACAGGACTGCCTGTTGCTGACGACTGACTACCACATCACCAAAAGATAAATAAGTTCCCAGGAGCCAACACATTTCCTGGAGGTTTACTCTAAAAGGGAAAATATGGACACATAATTTTAATAGTGTGCTGGTGTTCAAATGTGCATCCAATCATAAGTATAGACATATTTCATGGATGAACATGAGTATCCTTAGTTTTTCAGTGAAACACTATACAGTTTTTACTAAAATATATTATAATTTAAGATTAGAAACCAAAAGGTCCATAAAATCCATTGGATTTAAGTAACTGTAGATGGAAAGATTCTTTGGACTTGATCAATGCAGAGATGTATGT
>NW_006438644.1:32718-46794 GCF_000325575.1 Pteropus alecto | reverse complement strand
AGTTAATCCTCAGCTTTTAAAAAATGTTCAAGCCAAATAAACATCAACAAATATATAAATTGTTCCCAGGTTTTATATTAAATATTAATTTTTTTTCAAAGTTTCTATTTTGTGGAAAATCTTTCTTCTTATGAAATTTAACTTTGCAAACTCTAAACATTATGTACGTATTTATGTTGTATGTATTTTGCTTAATGCTATGACAGGATTGAACTGAGTAGCTCATATGATTGGTACATACAACTTATAAGTCTTATGGCATCTATTGTATGAGATAAAAATTTTACTGCTTACACTCTCAAATCACATAAGCCATGATGTTATCCATATTTTTTGAGTGGGTGATACTTCCCAGGATTCTGAGTGTCTTATTTCAAATGACTGTAAATTCATACGCATTGTCTTCTGAGAAAAGAATGTATTATACCTCTATTGTCTTTTTCTCTAATACGCTGAGTGACAGGATACCGTTTGAAGGAGCCAATGAACTTGATCGAGTTTCATTAAAACCAGACACTGACATCTTGCAAAATGCATTTGCTGAAAATGACAGGTGAGTTCATTTTTATTGAATTTTATTTTAGAAAATGTATTTTTATTTATTTTTTTATTTTTATCTTTTATGCTTACAGCACCTGGTCTTCCTAGGTGGTCTCCCATCCAAGTACTAACCAGGCCGGATCCTGCTTAGCTTCCGATATCAGACTGGATCAGGCTTGTTCAGGGTGGCATGGCCATAGACAGTATTTTTAAATTATAGGTATTTTATTCTTGTGTCTCCATAAAGCTACTTCCACAGCACTGCACTGCAGGTTTCCATGGGCCGTGGCTTCATCCAGTCTGACGTACTGCAGCTCTTGCAGCTGCACATGATTCTCATGTATGGAGGCTGTGACGAGCCAGGATGAACAAACCACTCACTTACATTCTGTTGCACAAAATGTCAAATCGGAAATCGTACTAATACTAGTAAAACTTCAGCATTTAGGATTCCATAATAGAAGAAGTTCAAAGGCAAGAGTTTCATGTCTACATAAAAAAAAATGTCTAATAATAAGTTATTCATTCACAGAGCCATTTGTCATGAGCAGCATTCAAGTATAGATAGAGTAACTCAGTATTGAAGAGAAGTTATAAAATCATTCTCAACTGAACAGAAAATTTGGCTGACAGACCCTAAGATCCTCTCCATTTTAGGATATTTTGTTTCTAGATATTTTGGCAGAGATATAGCAAAAGATATACTATGGGTTTTGCTACAAATCACGTTTCCCTTGCATCTACCTTTATTTGGGATAGAAGAAATAAAGCGCAATAAATAAATAAATAAATAAATAAATAAATAAATAAATTAATAGAAACTAATCTAAATATATTTCTTCTACCCATATTTCTTAGACACGTATGTTTTATAGATTCTGCCAGGAAGTGTTAAGATATTGAGATATACTTCCAAAAAAGCTAATTAATTTTTCAAAGTTTTGGGCTGGAAATGCAGATTATATCTTGATATAAGTGACAAGAAGATATCTTTTATCAGGTTATTAGGAAATCTTTTGGACTTAAGTTTGCATGAGAAGATTTTATAATACACTGATGAGTTTCTCTCTATTCATTAAGCGAAAATATTATTTTAGAAAACCATTTTGAAAATAATGTGTATCCTTTCTTCCTTGTTTTAGGAATGCCAGACATGCTGATGGGGTTTTCACCAGTGACTTTAGTAGACTCTTGGGTCAACTTTCTGCCAAAAAATACCTTGAGTCCCTTATTGGAAAACGAGTTGGGTAAGAGGATTTATTGTTTTTATCAAACACATTATAATGATTTAATCTGGAAACTATATTTTCACTGTTAACAACTTATTTTGTCTCAAATTTATAACTCTCGATAATGTTCCATTTAGTTAAAACATCATTTATGTTCTTCAATAAAATATACCAGGCCTATGGATTAGAAGATAGGGCTTTCTAGTTATATCATACCCACTGGCTCCAGACACACTTATTTTTCTTTTGTAGCAATCATTTGTAAATTTGCAATCGAATTGAACTAATGCAATAAAAGTAGACATAATATAAACCGAAGCAAATTTTAAGATTAACCATAGTACCTGTTTTTTAAATTCCTACTCAAGCCAAAGATGGGATGATTCTTTCCTTAAATGGCCAAAGCTGAATATTTAGATGGCAGGATTCAAGTGGCATAGCTTTTAAGGGGCATATTTTTTAAGAGCTTTTCCTCCCAATAGCAGAACACAACTTTAAATATCCCTCCATTTCCTTCTTTTTTTTAAATGTAAATTATCAGTTAATACGGAATGTGCCTCAAGGCTCTCCTAGAAAATGTCAGAATGTGTTGGATTATTCCTTGCTCCCCTCTCTTTAGGCTTAAATGCATTTTTTCTTTTAGTATTTTTGAGATAGAAAATGAGTTGGGTGTTGGAATTCCTTTGTATATGATCCCAAGAGATTTGGAATTTTGATGTACTTATCATTTCTTGTTAAAACTCTGATTTATTTTTTCTCATATTTCTTAGCAATAACATCTCTGACGACCAGGGACCAATCAAACGCCACTCGGATGCAGTCTTCACTGACAACTATACCCGCCTGCGAAAACAAATGGCTGTAAAGAAATACTTGAACTCAATTCTAAATGGAAAGAGAAGGTAGAGAAACAGAAAACTTGCAAATGAGAAATTATAAATAACTCTCAAGCAGAAGCTACGAATGGAGACATATCTATCTCTCTATCTCATTGTCTATATTTACTCTGTGAAGCAGTAATTCTCAGCCTTGTCTGCCATTAGACTACCCTGCAGAATGTTTAAAATATTGATGTCTGAGCCTAATCCGAACTCACTGCCAGAAAATTAGTGCCTCTATGAGTATGGTTCTAGACATTTGTATTTTTTTAAGAGCTTCCTAGTTGATTCTATTTTGCCTCCAGTGTTAAAAATTATGTCTATACAGGTATCTAGTCTGAATCTGGAAACAGGTTTTATCAAAAGTGCTGAGTTTTAAACATGTAAAGCACATTCAGTTAGCAATTTGGTATCACATGGCCCTCTTTTTATGTGCAATTCAATTCACTTATTTTAACAAATTAAGCTTTTGTCTTCTCGTGTTGTGTGAAGTCAGAGAAGATGACTCTTTACCCACCAGATTATAATTCTGTAAAAATAATTTTATATGCTTTAAGATTGAAGAATAATTCATAGAAAATAACTAACCTAAAAGATAATTATTTAGCCCACAGAGCATTTTAGAGAACACAGATAATAGTATAGGTCACACATTGTTAGTTCCTTAGATGTTTTCTCATCTAAGAGCTTCAAAATGCACGATTTTCTTTTTCTGGTCTACAGCGCTGACGGAGAATCTCCTGATTTTCTTGAAGAGTTAGAAAAATGATGCAAACGCTCTTTGAGCAAAGCTGGTGACAACTTCCCAGTGGTGGGTATACCTATGTATTCTTATCATATTCTTACAGCAATCATCCAGGTATTTAAGTGGATAAGAGTCATTTTGGTGAGAAACATCTTTGAGCTCTCACAATGAGACCTCACCTAAGAAGAACACTTCCATCTGAAGTGAACCCCAAGCCCATAAACAGCTTAAAACGATTCATTAAAAAGAATAAACTAAGTGAAAACAGACTCACAAATACAGAGGACATTCTGGCGACTGCCAGAGGGAAGAGGAGTTGTGGGGCTGGGAGAAAGGGGTGAAGGGTTAAAGAGAGACAAATCAGTAGTTGAGAGCTGGTCAGTGGCACGGGGAGTATGGCATAGAGAAGTAGAAGTAGTACTGTAAGGGCTTTGGGTAGAGCCAGAAGGGTGATGTAGTAATCGAGATGGGGGGAGGGGAGCACTTCATAAACTACGTAATGTCTAGCCAATGTACTGGAGACCTGAAACTAACAATAAAAAAATCAGATGAACATTAAATATGAGAATGTAAAATAAATGCTGATTTAGAAATGAAAAAAAAAAAAACGGTTCATGCAGGTTGCTGATCACATAAAACAGAAAGCTCACAATGGGTAAACTCTGATCTCCTAGGTTACACAGAAATATTCCTCCCCTTCTGTCGAGATAGAAAACGAGGAGACTGACTCACACTAACGAGAAAAACTGGCTTTCTTTTTAAGATTCAATCCATACCATTTTTATTAATTGAAGCTTTAGTCCCTCGCTTGACTGCTAGCACCTCATTTAAGAACAGGGAACACCACCAAATCACAACATGGCTCATTATTATGAAAATGCGAAAGCACTCTGCATCTCATTGTATCCCTTGAAACAAAACAAACTGCATGGAGCAAAGGTTAAATTAGCTTATTTTACCAATAAATGTAGTGAGTATAGGTACTATGGCTCTATAGTATTCATTGTAAAATACTATTTGACTAGAAAAAACGTGAATAGGTTTTTTGCTTTGTTAAATAATAAGCTTATTATCATAATTGCTTTTATGTGTAAATCAATACACATATTTCTTTCCTGAGTATATTAATATTTACACTAACTCATAAAAATATATTTATAATACTTGGCAAGTGCTTAGTGAAATTTTATGTCCTTACTATATCAGAGGTTGCAAATTTTTTCTCTAAAGGCTACAGAATAGGATATTTTTGGCTTTCTGTGTTTTACGGTTTTTATTAAAACTACTCAACTCTGTTTTGGTAACAGGAAAGCAGCCACAAATAATACATAAAATGATCGGAGTGCCTGTGTTACAATAAAACTTTATTTGTAAAATGTGAAGGTCTGTGCTGGACTACAACCTCTGACTCTGTCAAGGATGTTAAACTAGACCCAGCTCAGACTGAAGACAATTCATGGTCTTTCTTTAGTCTTTGGAGCAAATACCTAAGGTTTTCATGAGAGTCCTTGAGAGCAGACAGGGTGTCTGGGAAGACGGCTGGACAGTGGGTTGTTTTTGTCCACTGATTATCCTGTCACCTCTAAGGGACATACAGGGTGCTGCACATGCCCATTCATTATTATAAATGGATATTTCAGAGAAACAAGTCTTTTTGCTCCCAGTTTATCCCATGTAATTTCTTGTAAAAAAGGTTTATAAGAAGTCCTCTCCATTAAATTAAGACATATAACAGACTCTAAAATACAAAAGAAGATAATCACTTCAATTGTGTAAGTTGTTTGATCATTTATGAGATTCCATCCTCTATTCTTTGTTTCTTTTTCGAATTGGTGGCTTAAAACAAATTCTCTTCTAAAGAAATCTTGTAGGTCAACCATTTGTGAAAATTAAAAATGAGTAATTATTAATGACCAACCAGAAAACCCCATTACATAACAGTTCCCTTCTGACAGTCAGTCTTTTGGAAGATGCCTCTTGATCTGTCACAACGCAATCTCCTGTCACAGGCTGTTGACAAGGGACAAAAAGAAATAGATGTGTCTCAAATGAGTGGCTAAGCAACTAAAACCAAAATGCTGTAAATAAAAATATGTTTTTGCTTAAATACCAATTCTTTCTTTTTCAGAATTATTGAAGAAAAATTATGGGTGAAATCATCATACTTTGAGTTCTACATAAGTAATTCAAGAAAACAGCTTCAATATCAAAACCAAATGAAATACTGTGTTGTGCATGTTGTGATTTATTTCAATGTAATAACTGTTGTTTACATTGCAAATGTTATTTGAGAGTTCTCATATTTGTCTTTAACTTGTGAAAATTCTGTAATCTCATATGTTGTGTATCCTTTCTAACAAAAATATATTTAATGATAAAAAATACTAGGTTAATTTCCATTATATGCAGCTTTTTGGAAGTGTAGTAATAGAACAAATTGATGTATTTATTTATAGAACACACTTAACTATTCAGAAGAGTGGAGCAGAAAATCAGTGTGTCCAAATTTGAATGTTAAGCAGATAGAACACTGTGCTAAATAAACTTCAAAATATCTAAGAGAATACCAACAAAAATACAGAGACTTTCTTCAAAAAATGATTTAAAAAAAAAATATTGGGTATTCCCACATTTGTGGGCAGCCTTTATTTTGAATGATATTAAAAATCTCTCGAATTGGGATCTCTAATTGCCAAAGGCTCTCATGTAGTGTTTCAATGAAGGAGAGAGAATGGCCTCTACTTCTGACATTGGACCTTCCTTTTATGTTTGTTTTAGGTATGCGCAGAATGTAAACTGAGTGAGCCATTTGTTTTCAGTAATACATATTTTTTCCACAATCGCTCAAAGAATGCTTTGGTCATACTGACTTCTATCATCAAAAGTATATGTGGAGATATAACTATTTTCCCTAAATGATTGTAAGGAATTAAATATAGAAAATAAAGAGGTTTGCTTATCATTGTAAACATTTTCTATTGTCTTGATTCTTTCAAAAGATGCAGCAGTAGCTGGTTTTAGGTCTAAAGTTTCAGGCACTAGATTGTTTTCGTGATGTTTAAGGAAGGACTTTGATTTTCTGTGAGTTTTAAAAATAGCAGTGACTTAAATAAGAGAGAAATTACTTTCTCATATAATGTCACAAGTAAAATGTCAAGGCTTAGTATGATGGTTCTGCTCCTCGAAGCCCTCAGAAATCTAAACCTCTTCCAGGTTATTCCACATGTTCTTAGGCATGGCACTTCTCCTCATGATCCAAAATTGCAACTAGAGTTCCAGACATCATATCTGTGGTCCAGGCAGCAGGATGGTAGAAGAGGCATGAAAAAGAAAAGGAAGTAAAAACTACACACTGAATCTCTTTTAATTTATATCTTATGCTATTATCCCCTTGACTACAACATAATTTTATGGTTACAGTCATTTGTAAAAGAGGCTGAAGAATGTTTTGTTTTTGTTTTGTGTGCCCATATAAAAACTGGGGTTCTATTAATATAAAACAAACAAACAAAAAGAATAGATTTATGTAGGAATTTATTTTTAAATCTCAGACTATGGATCTTCAGTTCTTACCGAAAAGGCTTAAAAATGATAAAATGGAAATCAGAAATACCCTAACAATTAAGGAAGAATCAATATTTGTGATGATTCTTTGTTTACTCTGCTACAATTAGAACAGATGGCCATGTAAGGAAAGACTAGTCTAGAACTAGCAGTAGTTACAAAGGAGTTTACACGGTTTGAAGTGAATTGGACTAATTCTATCTATTGTTCACATCTCATTTCACAAATTATTAAATATTTGTTAAGTGATTTTTCCATGCAAGTCACTGCAATAAAAACAGAAAACTTCCAGACGTTCTATACACACCGGAAGTTTACAAGATGCTATGGGAGCATAATTACAATGCAATGTAACGTGAATCTAAAGTTTTAATTTTGTTGTATTAATGTAAATCTTCCCAATTTAGTCCCTATTCTTTCAACAAATATTTATTGAATGACTCTAATGTGCAATGTAGAGATGCCAGACTTGAGTGTTTGGCCAGAGGGAACAGTCCCGGCATATGTGGACATCAAGGAAGCCAGTGTGGCCGGAGCAGTGTCCCCGGGATGAGGGCCGACGAGGAGAGGAGGTGGGAGAGGTTACCAAGGACTAGACCCTGAGGGGCCTCACAGGCCAGAGTGATTCCAAGGTAAATCGCCCCAGCGACGTAAGCAGCAGGGTCCGTATTAACTGTGATGAAGAAGACCGTGGGAAAGGGAGGCTCCAGAGAAGGGCCAAGAGTTCAGGTTTGGACGCGTTAAAGCTGACAGTGAGCAGAGCTAGGGTCTGCGTGCGGACTCGGAGGGGATGCTGCGCTGAAAACAAGCGCTTTCGGAGGCTTCCGCGTGAGGAGGGGACTTAGACGCACACAGGTCATGAGATCGCCAAGGGACCCGGCGAAGCCGAGAAAGAATCTCAACTCATGATGTTTGGGGGTCTAAGCCACAGAAATGTGTTATCTCGCCGTTCTGTACTCGCCGTTCTGCCTACAGACACCCGAGATCCAGGTGCCTGCAGAGTTGGTTCCTCTGAGGGCTGTGAGGGAGGGTCTGACCCACGCCTCTCCCAAGCTTCTGGTAGTTTGCTGCCAATCTTGACTGGTGGAAGCAGCATCTCCAGCTCTGTCTTGATCTTCACATAGTGTTGTCTCTAGAAATGGTGTGTGTGCGTGTGTGTGCGTGTGTGTGCGTGTGCGTGTGCATGTGCGTGCGCGCACGTGCCTCCAAATTTCTCCTTTTTGTGTGTGTGCGTGTGTGTGCGTGTGCGTGTGCGTGCATGTGCATGTGCACGTGCGTGCGCGCATGTGCCTCCAAATTTCTCCTTTTGGGGAGGACACCAGACATAGATTAGGGCCCATGCTAATGACGTCATTTTAACTCCGTTATCCCTGTAAGATCCTGTCTCCAATTAAGGTCACATTCTGATGTAATGGAGTTTAGTACTTCATCATATGACTCTGGAGGTGGGGAGGGGGAACACTATTCAACCCATAACACTGAAGCATCTCAACATTATAGGCCGAAATGTAAGTGGGCTAAAATGGGGTCAAAGAAGAAGCTAGTGAAATAAGAGAAAAATCAGAAATTGTGTAGTTCTGGAAAATAAGTAAAGAAAGTCATACAAAGAAGAAGGCATCATAAAAGATTTATATGGTGCTGCTATGTAAAATGATACTTTTTAGTTTCTTAAACATGTATTTATAAGGAATCTACTAGGGGCCCAGTACTGTTGTAGTCTCCGATGATGTAACAGTGAACAAAACAGACACCAAATCCTGCCCTCATGGAGCTTACATTCTATGGAGGGAAATAATGACAAATAAATAGTTACGGAATATACCTATTGTACTAGAAACTGATAACTGCCAAGGAGAAAAATTAATGCAGGGAAAGGGGATATTAAGTTTTCTTAAAAGTTGCCATTTTAGAAGAGGTTCCTAGAGAAGGCCTCACAAGATGGTAAATTTGCAAAAATCTCTGAAAGAAGTCAGTTGTGAGTCTCTGTGGGACGATCGTTCTTGATAGAAGGAATTCCAGATGAAAAGCCCTTAGGCTGGAGCTTATCTAATATTTTGAGGAGCAGAGAGGAAGTCAGTTTGGTTGAAGAAGAAGTGGAGAGAATGATTAAGATATCAGAAAGTCAGGTTGTGAGAAACCAGGCCACATATTACATCACAGGTCATAGTAAAACTTCGGTTGTATTTTTAATGAGATGGAACGCATTAACAGATTCGATCGTCATCAGTGACCTCATAATAATATTATTGGTGGAATAATGTGGGTGAAAGTTGGATTGGAATGTCCCCAGGAGAATGGGGATGAAGGTGTCTTACTGTGAATATGGACAATCCCTTAAGGTGTTTTCTTGCCTAGGAGGACTAAGAAAAAAGGAGAGATCGATCAAGTAGGGAAAAAAGAAGTCAAGTAATTTGTTTTTATGTGGGAGAAATATCAAAAGTATGTTTGCAGCTGATGAGAAAGATCCAAGAGAGGAAAATCTGGTGATGCAATAAGTAAAGGAGGATTTTGCTTGGGAAGAAAGAGAAAAGAGATGCTACACAAGTAGAGGCCTTGACATTTGCATGACGCGAGCACTCTTCAACCAAAGTAACAGGGTATTTGGGTCAAAGGTGTTTGAATGGATGGACGAGTGTGGGGAAGCTGATGGAATGCTTCTTTTAATTTCAGCTGTTTTCTGGGGGAAATATCTGATAACTGAGGAAATGGCAATGAGAGAAAAGTTTTTTAAAAATGAAATAGTTTATTAGATAACTGGGAAAGTGAATAAACTAAGTAAAATATTTTTTAATCTGAAGAATTCAGAGATGAATAATGTGATTTAATAATATAGGTCGATTTAAGTAGTCTAAGATAATTTTTTATCATTTTTAAAGTTTAATGAAAACCAATAGGCTTTTCCTAGAAATAGTCACACAGTATTTTTTGTGACTTTAGAGAATTTCCTGAATATGATATGCCCATATATGGAATTTTTCAGGATTAATTGATTGGTCTTCTAGTAGTCGTATAGTGGTTGGTGTCATGTGAAAGACCCTGCCAACAGGAAAATGGTATGTCAACCATTAAAGTCATCCAAGGATGAGATAATAGGGATTTGGATTAGATTGTTGGCAATGAGAAAGAAAAGAAATTATAGCAATAGCTAACACATCATACAGCAGGTACTTTTGTATGGATTGTCTGTTCTTAAATCAAACCCAAATATGAAATTTGTACTATTTTCAACCTATATTTCAAATGAGGAAATTGGAGCACCATGAACAGAGAGCAGAATCCCAGCCTTAGTAACTCTTATAGAAATGCTCTCCCCATGAGTCTTACTTAATTAAGTCCCTAGAAAGACCAAGGGACTTTCCCAAGGTAACATAATTATTTAGTGGTAGAGCAAGAAATAAAATGTTCAGATACTTTTATTATTATGCTCTCTTTTATGCCTACTGCTGAAACTGGCTAAATTCAATGCATTCTACACGGAGTCCCCTGAAAGCTACCCAGTGCCAGTCCCATCTCTGCCTAGCGCTGCCCCACTAGGCACTCAGAGGCCAGCCAGTCAGCAGCCAGAGTGCTCAGCTCACCGGCACCGGTCAGACATCCCAGGCAGAGCGCTGTACTTGGCTTCTTTTCTCATGGCCAGAGACTTGAGGCAGCCCACCTTCCATGTTTTAACAGTGGTATGGGACTGCAGGCTTTCAACTGTCATCCATTCCATGGGGCGGGAAGGGATGCCTCCCTGTGTGGTCCCATTCTGCCTGGGTCTCCAATATACTCAGACTTTGCTCATCTCTTAGCTTTCGGAAGTCTAGCCCTCAGACCAGGCCTCAGCTAGTTCTTGCTCTGTACTTGGCTGAACCTTTCCCAGAGATATCTTAGGCTTCTCCTAACCTTATCTTGAAAATGTGGACGATTTGTCGATGTTTCAGATAGGCCTTGTCTGAGAACACTGCCTTCGCTCCTCTTTTCCCTTCTGTACCCCTGCCTTCTCCTTGGCACTTGGTTTGGAACTGACATAACTTTCCAAGGGTCAGAAATACCTCATTCATAACAGCTGGTGTCTTCTGAGCAGCCTAAGCTATTTCCTTCTCTCTAATAATCTCACTTCCCAATGATCCCTCCCTCTAATTTGTTCTTTCTTTGCTCTCTGCATGTTCTTTGCAGTTGCAAATTAATGGTTTCCTGCGAGTTCTATGGAGCAGAAATCTCTGAGGGTTTTAGTTTTTGCTATGAAAATGCCAGATATTCAACAGTTCAGCTTATTGTGCTTGAAACAGTACAAAACATTCTTTAATAATAATTTCTAAAATGACAATTTCTAAAAGCGTTGCCTCTTGATTTTCAAGAGACTTGATATAGAAAGGACTTGTTTTAATGTATTGTATAACATTTATCTCAGTGCTTTGGGCATTGAGTATAGTTCTTTGGCTTTGACACTTGTGAGTGACTCTGGAAAAGAGGAACTTTTATTTTTCTCCTGACTTATATTCATAAATTAATATCTAAGGCACAATATCTCTTTGCAATTGAATTACATTTTAAGGCACCTGCTGTACAAAAGTTATTAACCAAAAGTCCTATTTCTGGTTTGCCGTGTTAAAAAAAAAAACCTGTATATTACTATCAAACACTATAAATTACAATTATATACTATTTTAATATTAAACTAATACAAACATACACCACACTGTGGGTCTCTATTCTACAGCGTATCTCAAAGGTAGAGATGACGAATTCTATGGTAATATCTACAAATCTCCGAGACCCTGGGAGCTGCACGTTTTAGTAGATCTAGATTTTAGCAAAATACATTCCAATGATTTATTTGCCTATTCTTGTTTGAGGATCCAAACTCAAACGGTTCCCTCTCTGGTTAACTGATAGCAGCTGCAATTGTCTGAAAGGAGCGAGAGGGGAAGAAAAACGCATTAAAAGCACCTGCTTCTTCACGATCTTTTGCCGGCAGCTTTCTCTCCTCGACTATAAGAGAGAAAACATTTCCTCGGCCCTTCTCTTTTGCCTCATGTAATTGCAAGTCTCCTGCAAGATGCATCTCCTTTCATACTTCACCTTTTCTCATTTTTCTCCCCACACAATTGTGCTCTTTCGTTTTTCTCTTCCTGGGAAACCCGCCCTGGTTTCATAATTTTGCTTCTTTCCCTTTGGCTCTTCTGTTCTGTGTGGCCTTGTGGCTTCGTGCACTGGGGTCTCTTGCTCTGCTTCTTGCTTTAGCCACATGTTAACCTCATTTGTTCCGGTGACAGAAAATGTATAGATCTCCCGAGATTTCTTTTTGTCTCTTAGATTTTCTTTCTACTAGACACATAGGCGATGCTTGTTATATTTCTCAATTTACATTTTTATTTTTGTTTCTGGTTAAAGAAAAAATCTAGAATCTTTAAGCTAGAAGTTGCCATTGCATGTTAAGGTTCTACCTTATGGGTGGGGAAGCGACTTTGCCTTTAGTCTTAGTTTTTACTCCAAAGACATTTTCTCTTTACCTTGATAATAATGTAGATAAAGGGACTTCAACCACATTCTTGTACACTTGAGTAGAAGTTGATGAGATAGAGGTTTGTAGCACCAGATGTATGTCAAAAAAGGGCATTTATCAAAAAAGAGTGAGTCTGAAATTGTGTGCAGGTAAAGAAGATAAGACTAATAGAATCGAACTGAGAACTAAAATTCTTCTATTAAGGGTAACTAGTTGATTAATGAGATGTTAACCTGAAAATATACTTGCAAAGTAAAAGCAAAATGACAAATGAAATGTGATAGCAAACGTTGGGGTTCACGTAAGGACAATTATAGTAATGTTATTTTAAAATACTATGACAAAATGATAAAACGATATAAAAAATAAAATTTAAGTGTCTTTTATTTCCCAAATTGAATGTTATTTACTTAATCGTGGAACATAACTGCCAAGTTGTTTATAAGTGGAAAATTTTTGAAAACTAAATAAAGATATGACTAATGTTGATATAGTCTTATATGGATTATTTTAGTTCAGCAAGTTGCAGGTGAAAAGGTAAATCAGAGTTTTTGCCAAGCTTCCTACTTTCTTCTGGGGAGTAACACGTAAGGATCATGACAGAAGCTGTATTGGAACAAATAATAAAATAATAAAGCAAAGCTAGCACATTCGTTCTGTGTCCTTTGGCTCTTATGAGGGGACTCACAGTGGGGGCTAAATAGGAGAGAGTGTCTCTCATGGATAATGCTCAGGTGACCAAATCCTTCAGCACGGTAGCTGAATAAACTAGAAAGTTAGCGTCACTGTGTTTGTGATGAGCAAAATCGTTCGTTGCTGACTTCCTTGCAGTCCCTACTGTGGGAAAGAAAACGGGATCCTAATACAACCAGGTGTTCTTTTAAAAAAAAATTTTTTTTATGTTGACATTGGTGTTCTTTGGTTCTCTCAGTGCTGGGACAGCGCTAGCCCACATTCTGGAACAGCTTTGGAGTGTCGAGGCAAATGCTTTGGGGTCTCTCTTTCCTGTAACTTCTGACCTCACCGTGTATCCTCACCGGGACCCAGAAACTCATCTTGGGTTTGACAATGAAGCATGGGCCTATGCCTATGAAAACGAAGTAGAAGAGAACCGAGAGCGGAACCACAGCGAACTCACTCCACGCCAGAGCATCCGAAGTGCCCGCACATCGTTCGCGCAGGCCGGTCCTGTGCTGACACGATTTTAGTGCCGCTTCGTTTGTGCCTGTTTAAGGTTTGGAGTTACTCCAAGGAAGAGCAGAGGCCAGCTTTCCCCGCCCAATCAAGGATTCGTGAGGACATCAGTCTCGCTGCCGGGAACGTGCAGAACTTTAGCTTCCGGACATTAAAATGATGCTTTGAAATTGTACTGCACGTCTTGGGCCAGGCCGAGAAGCAACCTTGGCTTTTCCATGAATCCAACACCGAGGGTACAAGAGTGGGAGCCTGTCTGCATCGTGGCTCCGTCCCCAGGGCTGTTCTGCAGACCAGGAGCCCCCTGAGCCAGGGCTTGCGTGTGGTCTCTCTGGGCACAGTGACCTTTCTCGAGGCCAGGAGCCAGCACTGGGCTGGCACCTCTGACCAGAAGGCGGGGTGGGGGCGGCGGGGGGCGGTCTGTTGACCTCAAGAGCC
>NW_006438644.1:12774-32704 GCF_000325575.1 Pteropus alecto | reverse complement strand
ATTCCTGCTCCCACGCCAAACTGCAAAGATCAGTTGCTTTTTCTTCCCACCTGTAGATCAACTCAGAGACAGAAATAGCTCTTTCTGGCTTCAGTTTAACTAAAACAGTGAATGTTGACTCTTGGCGCTTTTTTTTTTTTTTTTTGAAACAAAGCTGCTAACATTCACAAATATGGATCTTTAGTCCATGCTTAAATTTTCCATATATTTATTGAAATATATGTTTCCTATTATATATATGCATACTAGCTATTCCTACTCATTATGCCAGAAATGCTGGCAAAGAAATCACAAAATAGAATTTGGGACAAGGAAATTATCAGTGAAAGTAGTTTATTTGTGAAATGCATAATTCATCTCAGATAAAATGGAATCCAATCTCAAATTCTAACCATGATTCAGAGCGCAGGAAATTGTGAATTTGGGATTATTCAACATGTGTTTCTCCTGCTCTAACTCATTATAATGAACTTATTTTAATTTGTAAATTATTACTAGAGCTAAAATTAAAATGAAGAAATTCTATAAGAAATATATGGTAAATAGCACAGTGAAACTATTTTAAACACATGCTTTACTATATAGTCAAAACCCACTGCTCTCACCGGTAGCGCCTAAGTGCCGAAGCCCTTTCAAATTCCGAATTCCTTATTCCAATAAAATAAAATAGGAATTAGTTAACTTTTTTTATCCTATAATTGTAGAACTCTACTTCTATTGACATTGCTTCTGGAAAAACTTTTTTGTTGTTGTTGATCATCTGAGACATTTAATGACATTCTTACAAAAAAGAAAAATAAAAAAGACACAATTGTGGACCAATAAGAATGGAAATCAGAAAATTAAAAGGATTTGGGGAAATTTTGGAAATAATTGAATTCTCATAGTCACTGCAAAGTCTTCTCGCCTGTACCTACAGCTCTCTGAGACTACTCGAAAATGCAGAATTACAGAAACTCTTTCTCATTTTTGTTGACTAGAAGGGATGAAATCTGCAAGCATCCCCTGAATTGCTGGGTCCCCACAGCCAAGGAGAGTAAGATTTGAGCCCGGCATAGCTTGGGAGCCAAGTTTGTGGGAATGGGGGAACTTTCCACAAAGTTCGCCTAGCTCACCTAGTCTCTCACCCTACTCTAAACTAGATAAGTTAGTCCCCTTGCCTTCTGAGTGATCTCAGTGTTTCAAATGGAATGGCTACCTTCTCACAATACAGGAGGATTGTCTGGTCTCTCAGATTCTCCTTCTCTGAGGCTAGCTTATGAACCTCTGGAGTCCTCCCTGTCCCCTCTCCTACTACTGGGAGGTCTCAGCTTGTAGGCCCTCTTTAACCTCAAACATTTGCAGAGACAGAATCATTCTTTCCAGTTCCCACCTTACTAACTCAGCATTGCCTGAAGGAAACCATTACCCTGATCTATGTAAGTGCGAAGGAAATTCAAATCTAAAACACTGAGGATCTCAAATTCAAGTAACTTCAAAGGTCAGGTAGTTAAAATATACGAGAGTTCACATACTATGATGCTATAGAGACTGGTGGGAATTTGGATCTATGGGAGAGAGAATATCTTATATAAAGGAATTTATAAGATTTTTTTAAAGTACATTATTGGCCAAACATACTGAGTCTTTGGACCAAATTTAGGTCATAGGGTTAGTCCTGAATTCTATACTGAGATTATATAAGGAATAAGCATACAGCAAATTACAACAAATTCCAGTTATACTTTCAAGGTATAATGAAAAGCTGATTGAAAAATTAGAGTTAGTGAAAGAAACAGGAGAGAACATGATGGGATAACTCTAACAGAGTTGAACTATTGTCCTATACACCGCAAAGTTAATAAGCAGGGGTGTGCATTTTTACACAAGAGCAGAAATCAGATCTTCTCCTCTACTCCCTGCATCCCACTTTGGCTCAAGGCGCCTCCTCAGTCCTGTTGCATCTACATAACCTTGAGCTTTCTGACAAACCTAGATATAAGGTTACTGATACTCACTAAAATGTTAGGCCTACATGTCATTATATGTCATGAAGCTAGTTTCAAGTTATTTGCTTCAAAAGCATTGTGGAGATCTTATAAAGGTATACATGTGGTACAAAGCACTTGCTGGACCATCGCATGCAAAAACTATTTTAAGGAATTACTTAATGCCACCATCTAGATTGCAGACTGATGTCTTGAAATACATAAGGGCCTCACAGAAATAGAGAGAGTTTTGGTGAGCCTTAGGCTTAATGCTGAGTACTTCCTTAGCACAGCTCCTGGCATATAATGAGCATGCAATAATGTTAGTTTTTTATCATTATTATTAACTATAGTCCTAATTATTGCTCGCAATATTCCCATTAGCCTTACTTGAGGTCAGATGAAGAGCAGTGAAAGAGATACTTACAAGTGGATGCTAAAAATTATTATTTACGTTATAATAAAAAAAGTACCAAAATTCTACTTGATCTGTCTGAAAATGTCACGTGGAGCCAGAATGCTATAGAATATTTAAATATTGTGACAAGCATAATTTTGGCATAAGACTCAAAAACACACAATCTCATTCTAAAGATTTTAAATTACATAGGATTAGATTATTGCAGTTTTTCTTGTTTCCTTTCCTGAAATGGCAAATCTTCTAAGAAATGGAACCTTTAAAACATAATAATGATCTTTGCTGAATTGTGGCAGTTTCAACCCCTTAATTATTGTGAGAAAAGTCAAATATGCTAACCCAATTCTTATCCTTCCAATGCCAAGAAATAGAGTTAGGTGGATAAATTATCATATGTAAAAAAATGTATTAATATGCATCAATTTAAACAATCTATTAGGAATAAACAATGTGTAGAGAAGTTAAGAGCTGGGAAAAATCAATGAAGATTGGAGTAGCTTAAGATTGGCATCGTGGAAGTTTTAGGGATGCTGCTGGGACTCACCCAGATTACCTTCACCAGTCCAATTATCCATCCCTGCCGATGCTGTGAGGTTTGGCTGCTTACTTCACAGTTGCAGCCTTTTCCTGAGAATTGTGCTGGGCCAAATGGGTGCTACCTCTTCTCACGTGTTATCACTCCTTCCTCTAAGAGGACAACCAGACATTAATGACTGATTGATCCAAGAGGGAAAAAGGCCAGCTCCTTTGTGTTAAAATTGAACCAACTCTGAAATACCATTTCTACTTTAAAGCCCCTCGTGGGAACAGATAGACTGAAGTCCATTTCCAGCCAAGATTACCTCCTTGCTCAGCTTGCTTCCTACCCTGCTTTCCTCACTCCTGTTTTTCTAGAACATTTCTAGACACGTCACTCTTGCAAGGATCCCTCTCTCAGGGTTTGATTTGAGGAAACTCTACCTAAGGCAGTTGGTATCAGAAGTGGACCTGGGAAGCAGACTCTAAGAATGGAACTCTGGAAGTGTTCCACCTATGGGCAGGATGGTAATCAGGGCACCATCTCTGGTGGAAGGCAGGCTGTTGATAGTTCGACATGCTGTAGCAAAGGGATTGCTAATACTTTCACCTGTGATGCACTGTGGCAGGAAAGAGAAGGAAGGAGGTACACTAGCTAGAAAAATATACCTCGCATTTGAGAACTTCAAGGGAATAGTAACTAAAGACTATAAGACTGGATGGTTCTTGAGAAGTGCCACAGATGCATTAAAGAGGGTAGGCTTTGGTACACAACTTAAAACAAAGTGTGAATGTTGGGAGCCACCTTAGCTGTATTGACAGAAACACTCATGTCCTGCAGACAGATGGGAAACATCTGAGAGTAAGAGACCAGGCACTTGATCTAATTGGCAGAATGACAAGTTTTCAAAGAGGACGTCATTCTGAACCTAGACAATTCTCCCAGGCTGAAATCCTCCCCTGCCAGGGAAGAGATGGGATCTGAGACTTTGGATGTTGTCGTTCTTGAGGACATTAAGCCTCCAGATTCCCCCCCAAGCCTTTTACTGAAATCTCTGCAGAGATCTTAAATGAGACATTTCACAAGATAATCAGTGGTGGCCTTACTGTGGATTTGCCCAGACCTTCTCATAGCCGGCAGACAGACAACCAAGGTAAAACAGCCACGTGCCCCTCATGGGAAGTGCTAGGTCTCCAAAAGGGAGGAAAGAGCTCATACACTGAAGGAGCTCAGAATATCACATACGTGTGTTGACAGAGATGGGAAGAACATTCGTTTTAGAGAGAAATTCTCTCCTAGGGCTGTGACTAAAGCAAATTAACTGACGAGAGAAGTTAGATATGGCAGGGAAATTAATGTTTCTGCTATGGATATGTAGAAATTCTATTTGAACCACAGTAGTGCCTAGCTTAAATTCTCCACGACAGCTATGTGAGACCACCGGTAGCCTGTGTGGCTGATTGCATTCTTCTGGATTAAAACCAAAGGAAATGAGGAGAGCAGGGCGAAGGGTTAAAGAAGTACAAATCAGAAGGGTTAAGGAAGTACAAAATAGATGGTCACAGGGATGGGGAGCGTGGCATAGGGAATGCAGTCAGCATTGATGTGATGGCTAGGTAGAGAGCCAGAGGAGAGAAAGAGCAATTAGGGGGATCATTTTATAAACTAGATATATGATTAACCAATGTACTGTATGCTTGAAACTAATAAAATATAATTTAAAACAAAAAAAACAAAAAAGCAAAATGCAACTATACTTTATAATTTGCATAATTGTATAACCTATCTATATTTTTATTATTGGTACCAGAATAATAATAGTATTTTTGAACTCTCCTTTGTTCCAAATTCTTGCCTAATGCTATAGTGGCATTACTGATTTCATCTATAAGAAAGATCTTGTTATTGTCCCCATTATACAGATAAAGAAACTGAGCCACTGAGAGGTAAGTTAAGCTGCCCAAAATCACCCTGCAAATAATTGCTAGGGCCAGAAGGCCACCCCAAGCAGCCTTCCCCCAAACTGTACTTTTAGACACTACTCAAGAGCACAACTGTTAACATGTTTTTAAATTCTTAATTCTATACCTTCTTTGAGTAATTATGCTTCTTATAATTTCAGTGATTTATGTCTCATCATTCATAGCCACACCCTCTTTTTATTGCTCACCTTGGCAGTCTGGACTCATTGTAATTATTGTGCTTTCACAATAATTTATAATTGAGCACAATAAATAATTGTGCTCTTTGGTTCCTCTTTTACAGTTCTTTAACCATCAGCAAAGTTTCTCCATTACAGCTGAACAGAAAAACATGGGCAGCTATTTCTTGAGTGCTTGTTGATGATGATAAAAGAGCCACATTCAAATACCATTTCCTATGTATCAAAATAAGACACTTTCTTGTAGGTTACTTGGTATGAGGACTCTAGTTTGAACTGTGATGCAGTAATGTGCTAACGTCCAGCATAAAGAATAGTTATGCACTGTGAGAGAATAATACGAGTATATAAGGAATCATTTCTGTCCATGATACAGAGTCGTAGTTAAAATAAGCTTGGTAAATATTGGCCATCTACATGAAATAAAGGTTATATTCTGTGTTTATGTACTTTGTGAGTGATGTGTAGTGAGATTATTTTACTTTTTAACCAATTCTTCACATATAATTGCCAATCCCATATGTTGTTAATGAAGAGAACAGCTATATATCTCATAAGGCAGTATTTGGACCTGGCTCATATTATTCACTCTATTCTATTACTATTCACCCACAAACTAATGGATATAGAAAAGTTGTATGCTCACCATCACATTTCAAAAAACTCTAATGTGATCCAGAGAGTTGGTCTTTATATAAGAAGGGAGAGGGGAAAGGAGAATTTGTTGGTGAAATTTTTACAACTTTGATTCATATCTGGCCTATGAATTATTTTGAGGGAAGTAACACTCTTCGCAGAGGTTAATGCCCAAAACAGTTTTGGTAAGAGGTGAGACCTCCAGGGCCTAGGTATTAACAAGAGTTAAGACCACAAAAGAAATGGCCAAACTGCCTTATAATAGAGTGATCTGTTTTTTGGTTCGTTTCTTTTTATTTTTGTCTTGATACTTTGAGAGAGAGAGAGAACATGAGAGAAAAAGAAAAGCAGCAGAAGGGAGAAAAACAATTCATGAATGTGGACACTGTTCAGAGTAACAGGCAGAACACAAATCTCCAAGTTGGAGTGAGGAAAGGCTATTTAAGGACTAACGTGATTCTATTGAAGTTGTATCGTAATGCTGGCCATTTCTCCATCCTCTTCTATCAAATTATAACAACATCTATTCTATGTGCAAAGGTCCAGAGAACCGTTTGGAGGGAGGGGTCAGAGAGAGTGGTATTAAGATAAATTTCATGCTTGAATCAATGTGTTGCCCCTAGGCAGATCTTCTGAGGTGGTGAGATGATATTATTTGAATTAATTTGACTAGAGCAGATGTTTGAAGCCTGAGGTGCACATACAGTTTACTTGTTACTAGCTCACTCTCTGGTAGAATTTACAGAAATTTTAGGGGCATTTGAGACTTTTAAAGGGCATACACTGGGGTGGAGAAGTCAAGGTAACCTTACCTATATTTCAAAGATCAGAGAGTCATTGACTGACGTCTCATTAAGTGAATACTCAATACGGATACAATGAGGAAAATTGTTTAATTGGAAAATAATAATAAATGCAAATATTTGGTCAGTGTGGTAGCTCATTTTCAGTCACTTAACTAGTGACTTGAATAAACATAGAATAAGGTTGGTATTACCATTCTACTATTTGATCCTTTTTAATAGATTCCAGAGCCCCTGTACCTACATCACGACTCTCAGCACTAACATTCTTCTGTGGTAAATGGAGAGCTTTTCCTTTCCAATGATAGTGGCTTCTCAAAAGGACAAGTGTCATTCAAAGTAAGTGTCTGTCAACAGTTTACTGGATGGAGAAATTATAGTAGATGCCTACAATGAAATATTTTTCAGCCTTGAAAAAGGAGATCCTGCTATTTACAACCATGTGGAGAACATTATGATTAGTGAAAAAAGCCAGACACAGAAAGAAAAAACTACATGACTCACTTATATGTGGAATCTAAAAAATGGAATACACAGATGCAGAGAGTAAAATCTATAAATATAGCACTGTGGTAAAAACTCTATAAACTGATTGCCAGGGCATGTTTGTACTAGTGTTACATCTTAAGGATTATTTTTTAAAGTTAGCAAGGTCAAAATAGTATTACTAAAATTCATCTCAAAAAAAGTCTTAAACTACCCATAATGTCCTTTATGCATTGTTGATTATATATATCCATATATATGGATTTATCAATGTATTATGCTTACCATAACATAGACTACATATATGAAATACATTCTACAATATTTTAATTGCTAAAAAGAGAGAACAAATATAATTGAAATTGTCTAGTTAAATGTTCAACGATACTTGCAAACTTTATATATATATATATGTTATATATATTTTTTTATTTTAAAAATCACTTAAGATGTGGTTGGTTTGCTTGTTTTTCTGGTGAAAGTATCCTGGAATAATGAACACTTTGGAAAGAAAAGTACAAGTAGAGATTGTCACATTCTCTTAACTATAGAAAAGTGGGGAAGTACTCTGGATTTTGAGAGTGAGGAACTTTAGACACAATTACTTATGAAAAGTATGAAAAAATGATCCCATATCTTATTGCTTTATAATTTTATCTTCTCAAAACTCAGATTTTCTGACCCAACACAATGAAATGTCTGTTATTTGACGCTCATTCCACAGATTCTGCTTATAACATGTTAAGTTAACCATTTTAAAATTCTCCATCCCTGTCCTAAATGTCAGTGAACTAATATGGCAGTAACTGACTTTTTTCACAGATGAATGCTATTTCCTGGCTGCAGCTAAGTCACCCACACAGAGCCATTTGCAGAACTTTCGTGTGGCTCTTCTTCTCCAGTTCCTAGTGGACCACAAAGGCAGAAAAAATCAGTAGTCTCGAAATAGAAAATTTCTGCTGTTCTTAAGAAATGAAATTTTAATTCATTTCATCTTTTCATCTTTGACCTTTACAGTATATTTCCTAGTAATAAACTTTAGCATATACCATTTTTTTTCTAAAGAAAACATAGTTTTAAGAATTCATAATAGGTTTAGAAGTCTAGAGTCAAGCTAGATGATGAGAGTATTTTGTTTTTCATTTGATTTTTTTTTTCCCAGAGATGGCCGTTGAACTAGTCAAGAAGTGTATTCTTGATACAGACTCTCAGCCTCGTTTCATAAGCAGCAAGCCTTGAGAGGACCCAATTGTTTTCAGATTTCCTTTCAGAATTAGACATAGTTCCTGAGAACTATCTGAGATGATATATTGCATTTTGACAGTGTCAATGTCCTTGTGACTCTTCTGTGTGCCATTCAGGTCTCATTGTGGGAAACAGGTTGCCTTGAGGGAAATGTTGAATTCTTAGTCCATTTGTCATCCCCTGACCCAGAGAATTTCATCTATGAGATTTTTCTCATAGTTTTGAACCTGGGTCCTGTTAGGGTAGTGTCTGTTTGATCAATAGGGAACCCAGATGTGATTTCTAATACCAAGCTTTTGTCCCCTCTAACAAAGACTTGTTTCGGCTGGCAATAAAAAAGAATTTCCTCAAATTAAGAATTCTTTTCCTTCTCTAATAATTCTTCCACTTGCCTAAGCAGGATGATGCATGAGTCAGAGACACAGACTTTATAGATGCCAGATGGGTCCATATTCAAAAGAATTCTCAAGATAAATGACATTATTTGGTTTTAGAAATGACAGCCAATCCTATGTTTGTATGCCTACAGTTTCTCTAGAGGATTCAAAAAGGATAAGCATTTATGTTTACCATTCACTCTGGGTTTATAGGATAGTAGGGAGCTTTCTTGCCTACGTGACATTTCTCAAGCTTGACACAAAACGAACCTGTCATCCTGCCCTTTTCACCACCTAAGACCAGCACCTTGGGTCTATAAATCTCAATCAAAAATTAGAACAGGGTACAAGCAAACTGTGGTGTGTGTCACTTATTTGCTAGGGTAATTTGGCAAATTACATGAGAAATGTGGTTTAAAGAACCCATGGTGTATTTTTTTCTTGCTTAAGACTCTAAGGAGAGAAAATGTAAAATAATGGAAGAATATCATGGTCTCTACCTCTGCCTATTCAGCTAGAAACGTTCTCCTCAGTGTGCAGAAGAGATGCACCAGGTCTGTCCTGTCAAGAAGGAAAGATAGACAGATCTCCTCCCCTCAGTCCAGGGCAGCGTTTTATTCAAAAGGTGCTGCCTGTGAAGTTTAAATTTAATGAGGGATCTGGCAAGTAGATAGCCTACACCTCATACTCTGTGCCAGAAGATGCCATTATCATTTGCACGTGAAAGTTTTTTCGTTGTTGTTTTTTGTTTTTTGTTTTGTTTTTAGATTACTCTGTGCTGGAGCTACACCTTTTTAATCCCCAGAGAAAACCAATTTATCATCTTGCTCTCCCTCCAGCCAATGACCAAACTGTCACATCGCAATCTTAGAAAATTAAACACATTGTATTTGATATTCTATTTTAAAAGATATGCATTTCCATTCAGAATATATATATCTTGTCACTTACACACCCTGAAGGATGTCATAACTGAGATCTAAGTAATGTTCAACGTTCTGTATTCTGTCTTTCTCTTCTGTTTCTCTGATATTGTTTCTGTAATGAGATTCTCTTACTAGGGTCTGCTGTGTTTACTCCCGTAATTGTGTGATTACTGAAGCCTTCATTGCTGGCCCTTTTTAATTGAACACTTGTAGTCAATTAAATCTGTTTATGCGTAAAGAATATAATGTTTTTCTCTTTAACACTGTGGTTTTACGTGTTTTAAATCCCTAAGCTCTGCAAATTAATCATTTTTTGGTGTGTTTTCCGAGACAGACAAAAGCATCTTGAACTACCATAATTCCTTGACTTGCTTCCTCCGCACGCCACTGCCAGCTTACCCCTTAACACAAAGAAATTCTCAGTGAAGAGCTGTTACTACATTTATGTGTGATCTGAGAAACAAATAAAAATGTAGGACTGCAAATAAGGAAATTAAGGGGGTGGAGAATTGTGTAGAGTGCCAGGTTACAAATAGGTGTCATAGAGCTCCACTTGTCAAATATCATCCCATTCACTAGAGTGCTTTTAGCAGAGTCATTTTGTAAATTTTTACATTTCTTAATGTAACAGCAATTCCCTATGTCTATCATGCCCTATGCAAAAACAAAAATGCATCTGTCCAATTAAGCCATTAGTAAAAATTATTCAGAATCTCCAAGAGAGAGCTAAACATTGACATATTAAGGAAAATGAAAAAGATCTTTCAAGAAACCCTCACTGCTCCTTAAGCAACCTTATCTTCCTCCCTATCCTCATGGCTGAAGTTCCATGAAGAGTTCCATCTCTACCTTCTCTCCTCTTTTGTTGAACACACTTATTCAGTTCGGTATTGTTTTTGCCCTTCTTACCAACAAAACCCACTCCCGTTCTAATTTACCAGGGACAGTCCCAAAGAGAAATACAGTTTAAATCTATTAGTGAATGTCCATTCTCATCCCACTGGACCACTTTTCAGCATCTGATACCGAATAATCTTATACTCTCTCACACCCCTTCCTTCGTTGGAATCTAGGACACTGTTCTCTCAAGTCCTCTTCATACTTCTAAATTTATTAGTTTTGTCCTTTTTGAGAGTCCTTGTTGTTGAATTTCAGCCAACTGAGACAGAAACAATATCTAATTAACCACAATATAACCTATCATACCTAGTACGTTGTCTAGCAAAATAGGTGTTAACATTCTTTAAATAAATGGATTTTAAAAATGGATTAATATTAGAAATGAAAGAAAAGTGCCATTGCTTAGGCTGTTCTTGAGATATGAAAATTAAACTCATGGAAATTCAGTAACCCGTCATGTAAACCCTGCATTCTCTTTATACAATATTTTAAATGATTCTTCCTTATCGAGAATCCATAGAATGAAAGTCATAGCTATTTTATCTGAAACCCCACAGAAGCCTGGAAATGGAAAGAATCTGAAGGGGCCATACCATCTACATCATAAATATGCATAATAAAAATGTAGCACTTAAATGCCTTGTTTGTAATGCCACTACAAATTAAGCCTTTTTTTTAATTTAATTTTATTTTTAGTTTCGAGTAGATAGTACATTGGTTACATTTATATAGTTCATAAAACAATCCCCCTTAATTGCTCCTCCTCTCCTCTGGCCCCCCACCTGGCCATTACATCACTGCTGACTGCATTCCCTGTGCCGTGCTCCCCATCCCCGTGACCATCTGTCGGCTACTGATTTGCACTTCTTTAACCCTTCACTCCATTCTCCCAGCCTCACAATCTCCCTCACCAGATTGTCTTCTATTATTTGTGAGTCTGTTTTTGATTAGTTCATTCTTTTTGTTCTTTAGATTCTGCATAGAAGTGAAAGTATCTGGTACTTATCTTTCTCTGTATGACTTATTTCACTCAGCATAATAACCTCTAGATCCATCCATGTCATTGCAAATGGTAGGATTTCCTTTTTTTAATGGCTGAGTAATAGTCCTTGTATATATGAACCATAACTTCTTTATCCAATTGTCTGTTGATGGGTTATTTTGGTTGTGTCCATATCTTGGCTATTGCAAATTGTGCTGCCATGAACATAAGTGTGCATAGATCTTTACGAATTATTGTTTTGTGTTTTGTTTTTTGTTTTTTTTTGGATAAATACCCAGAAGTGCATTTGCTGAGTCAAAAGGTAGATCCATTTTTAATTTTTGAGAAACCTCCCGACTGTTTTCCATAGTGGCTGTACCAACTTGCAATCCCACTAACAGTGTATGAGACCATGAATTAAGTCTTTTTAATTATTCTTCCAAATGCTTCTTCCTTATTTTTTTCCCAAAATAAATTTTATTCCCTTTATTTTACAAATAAACTGCAAATCGCTTAGCCAGTATGTTAAACAGTAAAAGGTTTACAATGAATCATAGAGTGACGTTTGTCCCTGAAGCCACTGAGTTATTCTCAAGCAGTTGTCCCCAACCTTTTTGGCACTAGGGACCGGTGCTCCTATTAGAATCTGATGTCTGATGACCTGAGGTGGAGCTGAGGCGGTGATGCTACCACTGGGGAGTGGCTGCACATACAAATGAAACTTCACTCAGTCACCACTCACTGCTGCTCATCTCCTGTTGTGTGGCCTGGTTCCTAACAGACCACACACAGACTGGTACCAGTTTGTAGCCTTGGGGGTTGAGGACTCCTGCTCTAAAGGATCATGCATTAAGAAACAGAATCTTCTGATTGTCAGGGACTAGAATCTTCTGATTGGCAGGGACTGGAGAGGTCATCTACTCTGAAATTTCCCTAAGCAGTAATTCTTTCCTGATGACCATTTATTAACTCTGTAATAGAACATAGTTCTGAAACTCTGCTGTGTTTAGACAATGGTGAGTTTGATATTATTTACTGTCTTTCTACCAGATGCCAGATACAAAATAGATCATTACATATCTGCTCTTTCCATTGGTCAAGAGTTCCTGGCTTTCTAAGAGTTATTATAATTTTTTTACATGCTGCATGGAATACACCTTCCCACAAGTTTCAATATTTCACGGGAGTGATAAAATAGGCTCTTTAGAGCAAAACAGTCTGAGTTCAAATCTTTGTCACTTAATAGCTGTGTGATCTCATATTAACTAATAACCCTGAATCTTGATTTCTTCATTTCTAAAACAGGGATGCTTAATCACAAAACTAAATGGAGAGGTTATGACCATGCTGTGCCGTGACAAGTATTCAGTAAGTCATCACTGTTAAAATCATCACTGCATGGTAAAAAATGTAGAGTTCTCTCCTCTCTAGTGTTCTACTGTTGGCAATTTCTTCAAGCTGGTTTTGATTCTCTCACTTCCTTTTGGTTCATTTCTTCTCACTACAGATTTTTCACTCTCTCCAATAAGCGTGAGCACAGAGGAGCTTTTGTAAGCCTTTTGATGTTTTCTATGCCAAGGTCTATCAGCTTCCATGTGTAGGTCACATCTCATCTCAGACCCAAAGACGAATAAAGCATATTGCTAGGAGGGCAGAGTATGGCTTCCTTGGTACTCATACTTCCTCAGTCTCAAATCAAAGTAATTCCCTCATGATTCTCCTTAAAAATTTCACATGGAAAATCTCTCATGAGGGCTCTGGTTATGTGAGGGAGCCTCAAAGTTTTTATTTTAAATCTGCTAGATAGCTCTCCTTTCCTTGGTTCTTCCTGCTCACAGTAAGCTGTTAAGCCCAGACTCCTCTGGAATACACAGCAGTGCATGCATATCATCCTGTCAATCTTGACAGGAATGGTGCTCTTTTAGAATGTTTCCCCAGGAACTGGGACTTCTATTGAATGGACTCATTCATCAACAAACTCTCATAACAGTTAATCTGTCTTACTTTCCCTTCACTCTAATCACAACCTGTTACCTTATATGCTTTTATTTGGCTACATTCTTTGTGGAAAACTTATGTCAGAGCTTAGTCATTATACATTTACTTTGCTACTTGACTCTTGCAAAGCTTTGTAGATTTCTTTGATCATTATCCATTTTTTTTTTCAACTAAAAGTTTATTTCTTTCGATCGAAAGTTGTGTGATCCCAGTTTTATTCCTGGTATAAATTCAAATTATGAACTATAATACACCAGAGGAAAAAAGCTCATGGCTAGCCCAAAGCAAAATTGGGAAGACTTCTGTTTCTCTTTATAATTCCTGTATATACCCTTCTCCCTGTCTTGTCCCCTTCCCAATTCATTTTAAGTCAATGAGAGCATTTCCACCTCCTCCCTCAAGACCCAGACTCATTATTCCCTAGCCCACATGTTTCCACTCTCCTGTGGATATAACTTCTTGAGCAAAATTTGGAAATAAAAGAGACCTTGCCCATGACCTTTAGCTTAGGAATACCACGCCAGGGAATCTATTCTAAAGGAACAAATCGAGAGAAGGAAAATGTCACAATCACAAAGTAATCCATGGTATTTACAATGACAATATGAAGCAACTTGAATACAATATATCTGTCAGGTGGAATCATATGTGGAATCACAACTTTAAAGGCTTGGCAGTGACTTGGAAAACTGTCGGTGATAAAATATTAAAGAAAATATAAAATGAAAAATTATATGTGAAATAATTACAAAGTTCAATATCACATAAAATTTAATTCTCATGAGATAAGACAAGTAAGTTTTTCTCTCCAACTTACTCATAAAGAGTCAGTCATTATTGCTCATTCACTTGAAGGTTACCACTTTTAATTTTTTTCTATCGAATAATAGCACTTGAAATAATTTTAAACTATAATAGAATTTTTAAGAACTTGATTTCTACCATTTTCTAATCTCTTTAGATTAAACCAAACATATTTGCAATGGAAATGACTTAATTTTTAGGGTTTACAAAATATAACATTTTGATTTGCTAGTAGAATCTCATGATTCTTCTCTGAATAAGTATATTCACCATTGTCTCAATACATTTTAATGCTCATAGTGCATCATTCCCCAGCTGAAAAATTACATGCTATTTAAAATAAATGAACCTATTCTTCTAGGGAACAGTTTCTTTTGACTTTACACTTTCTGGTGAGTCACAGGGGACAAAAACACTTCTAGATCCCTCATATCTCTTGAGCACTTGAAACCTCCTTGACAGATGTGGGAACTGGATAAATGGTTGCAAGTCCACACCAAGAACTTGCGAATTGCAGCGCACTGCTTTAGTAGAAATGCTTGCTGAGAATCTGAACAGTCAGGATGTAAAGCTAAAAGTTCTAAATGATGGAGTGCTGAATACTTTGCTCTTTCCTTCTTTGACTAACTCAGCTCTTTTTAAGCCCAAGAACAAGACAATACTTAGAAAAACCGTATCAGAGAAGGAGGCCGCTATTTAGTATATTTCCAAAAAAAAGTTAATAAAGGAATAGGTATCATTCCTGAATTAGTTTATCAGCCATAATTATAAGAAAACACCACGGAGAACAGTCTCGATTAGAGGCTAACTTGGCCCTTGCACAGAGAACCATTAAAATCCAGAATTTTACTTCATTAGAGGAAAACATTGTACATTGATTTGCCATATGAATTCAAAATTTCATTACAGCCAAGAGAAAACTGAGTTTCTGATTACTCTTTGAGCTGCTGCCAGTGAATTAGATCTACGAAATTGATGATAAGGATCTTTCCTTTAGTTTTTAACTTTTTTATTAATAAAAAGCTTAAATCACAACCGTAAGTGCTGAATCAACAAATTATATATTTTACTAGTTTCTTTCTAAGCATTTAAAAGCTTAAAAGGTAAGTTCTCTCATATGAAATCTGGAAGTATATACCAACCAGTTAAAGTTTTAGAGCTTGGCATTTCTTTCACTGCCATCTGGGTTCCATTGTCCTGCTAAGAAATCACTCATTTATTTGCTGTTATTGTTCTGAAGATAATCTATTCTTTCTCTTTGTAGTATTTTTTGTTGTTATCTTGCTCTTTATTTCTTTTTATTTAAAAAAATAAATTAAACATTTCTACGTTATGCTCTTTATCAGATAAAACAATATTTGAAGGCTTATTCTTCAATCTTGTATTTCTGTGGATTCTCATTCATATTGCCTTGTGAACTCATATTTTTTTTTCTTACTATAAGATTTTATTTCTTGAAATTTTATATGTGAGAACTGGTATAAGCTTGGGATGAGGTTGGTTTCAACCTTAGAGGATTTGCATTTGCTTCTGATTGACCTATTGGATCAAGAAGCACCTGGAACCACTTTATTTTTTAATTTTTAAAAATTTTTAAATTTTAATACTTGTTTTCAATTATAGTTGGCATACAATATTACATTAGTTTCAGGTGTACAGCATAGTGAGAAGACATTTATATAACTTACAAAGTGATTAAGAGAGGAAAGGAGACATCTGAAAAGTGCAAAGAAAAGGGCTTGCAGAAATGACCAACTTAGCCAGTTAAAGCCCATTCTTAACTGCCCTCTCCTCCCATCCAGGACTCTCCAGCTCATATCTGTTGATTCATAGCTTGCTCTCCAACTAATGTTCTCCCTTAACTCTGTAGCTGTGTAGGAATAACAAGACTGTATAAAACTGCTTGTTATGTTACAGTGACTCCCAAATTTATACTTTGGTCTATACTTCTCTACAGAGCTTCAAATCCATATATTTAATGTTCTCTTGGTCATTCACTTCAAAACCAACTTCATTTCTTAAGTACACAGAAAAAAAAAAGAAAGGTAGATGCACTACTATTAATAAATCCAAATGTTGAATATTTGAGGTTCTAGACTGAGTTATGCTACGATGTTCTTGCTTTTTTAAAGTGAAATCATTCAGTGTGACTCATTTGTATGTACCACAGAGATACCGTCTACAGAAATCTATTCCTCATTGGTTGGACTCTTAAGAGTGCTTTAAATGAGCTCAGATAAGAAACATGGCCATCAATCGGTAAGAGCTGGATGCTAATCAGGCACTGACACTAAGCAGACCTCTCAGTAAGAAGACGGATAATGATGTGCCTTGTCATGACATTATTACTAAAAGTTCCATAAAATCATTTCTAGATTCATTACCTCTTCTCGTTACTGTTTAATTGCTGGTTAAGTAACAGTTCGTAAAAACAAATTCCATAGAATTCCATTAACTTTTTTTAAAATTTGACTTTCATATTAGATTCAGTTTAAAAACAAATATCCACATATGACTCTTATTTTCAAGGTAAATTGTACAATAATTTTACAAAAGAATTTCCAAATAAAATAAATGTACTCCCAACACATGAAAACACTGATATTTTAAAATACTAATATTTTTGTAAAAGTTCTTATATATCCAAGATTTTCCAGAGAATAATAAAAATATATCACAGAACAGCGGTACTTAAATTGATGAGGTACTGATAACAGAAGAGAGAATTGATTGAACTAAATTCAGAAATAAAGCACAGTATATAATATTAAATACATAATAAAGGTGGTGTTTCAAATCAGTAGGTGAAATATTTCATAAATGTGTGGAACAATTACTTTTCAATCTCTACCTCAAACCATATAGAAATATCATTGCAAGAAGGATTAAAGTATTGATGAAAAAATAAAAATAAATAAATAGGAAATCAACTCACATAAGCTTTAAATAAAAACTATAAGAAAAAACAAAACAGACATTATTACCTATTTTTCTAAGTGTTAATCCAAAGTTATTTCTGTCCTCTGAAATTTAAAATCCTATATGGTATAGTTGGTCAAAGCAATGCCTGCATTTATTGTGTTCTAATGTAATATCCTGGAGAAGCACTTTATGAAAAGTATAGTGGAGTGTAAATAAGTGTGTTCCTCAATTCTGAATTCAAGGGATATACTTGGCAACTTCTTTCTCCATTAGAATCATTTTATTATTCACACTCCAAAAAATACCACTAAAGAATCTGACTTTGACAACTAGAGGATGAGAAGGAAGTGAATTCTGTTGTATTGAACCAAAGGAAGAGAATTTTGAAGCCAGGGCCTATGATGCCTTTTCCTCCTAGAATTGGTCAGATTTTTAAATGAAACATGAAAAAGGCAGAAATAAATATTCTAGAGCAACGTGAAAATTCTGGGGCCAAGGAAAGAAAGAAGAAAAACCCTGGACCTAATACTTACCCTAGAAATAGGTCCAATATATAAGATGCAGTATTTTAGGACAAAACTATGTATTTTTAGGGAGATAAAACATAGACTCACAGCTATAAGAAGAGATTACAATTAATTTTGCAAAAAAACAAGTAAGATTTCTATTGAGAGCAGGATATAGAAGAATAGAATCTACCAAAATGAAGGGAAATGACAAGATAACTAATAGGAATAAAAATAACTGATGAAGAGAATAAGACTGAAAAAATGACAAGTATGGAAGATAAAATATGGAAAGCCAATATGCAAATAGTAGGAATTACCAAGGAAAAAATACAATATGAAAATGATTTTATAGTCTAAGTTGTGATGCATACTAAAAAATAATATCATTAAATATTCAGAGTGCTTTTGATACCGTGAGCAAAATCAATCATAAGAAGTCAGCACTTACACATTGGTGAAATTTTCAAACTTTAAAGATAAAAATATCTTCAAGCTATCATGCAAAGAAAAATTGCTTTCAATGGCATTAAAATCAGGACTTCTTTGAACCTTATCACAAATATCAATGTCAGTTCATGGTCTGGTATCTAAAAGGAAAAAGATTTTAACCAAAACACTAAGCAAGGTGTCATTTGTACGTAAAAGCAATAGAAAGGTATTCCTGGAACTGCAAGATCTCAGACAATTGTCCACCCAAGAATTTTTTCTGTAAAATACACAGAGGGAGATACTCCAGAACCAGAAACCTGGATGATATGTAAACTCTACAATTAGATTACGAACCAGGGAAAAATAAACAAACACCTTTGATGATTATTGAAACCATGCTCTCATACGAGAAAATCATTGAAATACGTGGTTATTGCTTAGTGACAGTAAAATAAGAGTTCTACAAGGAGGAGAAATGCTGCTGATGTGTCTAAATAATGACATAAATTTTAGAATAACATTTCAAAACACAAAAACCAAAAGTTTCTTTAAAGATAAAAGTAATTGGTGTTTCAGGTTCTGAAATAAAATGAGCTATGACAGACATAAATCTTTGAGGTTACACCTTATCTCCTCTAAAAGAGAATTAAAAATAATATAAAGAAAAAATATAAATACATAATTGTAGCTTTAGAAAAGAAGAAATTGAGTTAATCATTATTAAATAATCATCATTATTTATACACAATTCATGTTAAAAGTACATATATACATATATATTTCCTAATACATCTTTTTGAAAGCTGTAGGACTTAAGGAGATGAAGGTAAACACGACTTCTTAATTACCTTCCCAAATGGGAGGTACTAGACCACACGTGACACAGCTTGTCTGCAAGGGGTCTAACAGTAAGCATTTCAGGCTTTGCAGGCTGAAGTCCTCGTGCAATTTCAACTTGGCCGCTGTAGCACAGAAGCAGCCATAGACGATACAAGTGTGATAAGCATTTCCGTGTTTCAATCAAACTTTATTTATGGACACTGAAATTTAGCTTTTGTATCATTTTCACATGTCATAAAATGTTCCTTTTCTTTAAATGTTTTCCAGTCTTTAAAAAATGTAGTCATCATTTGTAGCCTGAGAGATGTAAAAACCAGGGAGTCAAGCCTTATGTAGCCCACACCAGCAGTCTGCAGACCTCTGATCTGGACCTAACCCCTCAGTGACCCTGGCAGAGAGTGGATAGGTCGCAGGCTGAGTGAGACTTAGGGTGAGCTAGACAAACAACACTGTCACCAAGAGACCTGAGAACACCTCTGTGGCATTTTATCTGTAAACGAGACAGGACCCTCCACTGGCTCTTTGCACTGAGGAAAAAAGAGTGAATCTGAATTTCCACCTGTCTCCTAAGTTTGAAAATCTCTTCCATCTGATATCCCTATATTCAGCATGTTTTTGTTTAGAATGCCAGTTGAGAAAGGGAGAGGGGGGAATGACAATATTTTTATGCACTCTTGTTTTCTTTATCTGACCTGTTAGCGTCAACAATGGTGATGCCAACAGTTACAGAAAATCATCAGCTCTTAATGGAAAGAAAGCTAAATGAGGATCAGAGGATATGGCACAAATGTGCAATGGAATGTTACTTAGCCATAAGAAAGGATGAAATATTGCTATTTGCAATAACATGGATGGATCTTGAGATTATCATGCTAAGTGAAATGAGTCAGAAAAAGTTGAGGGCCATATGATTTCATGAGATATAAAACTGAAAGCAATAAACAGACTTATGGACTTGGACAGAGGATTAGTGGTTACCAGAGTGAAGAGGGGGCTGGGGGAGGTAGATG
>NW_006438644.1:0-12247 GCF_000325575.1 Pteropus alecto | reverse complement strand
AATACTGCCATTTGCAACAACATGGATGGACCTCAAGATAATCATGCTAAGCAAAATAAGCCAGACAGAAAAAGTTGAAAATCGCATGATATCAATTATATGTGGGAGATAAACCTAAAAGCAACAAATGAACAGACAAACAAACAGAGACTCATGGACATGGACAATGGACTATTGTTCAGAAGGGAGAGGACCAGAGGGGAGGGGAAAAAAATAAAAAATAAAATGTTAAAAATAAATAAATAAATAAAAGTTAAAAAACGAAAAAACAAACAAACAAAAATTAGAAGACCTAGCTTTCAATCCCATATTCATAATTAACCACCAGCTTGACCTCGCAAACATTACTTAAACTCTCTGGACATTAATTTACTTATCCGTACAAGAAGGATCTTTGTTCTAACTGTATGAAAGAATAATAACTCTTCTTATAAACATCACTTTCTGAGAAGCCTTGAGATAGAAAGTAGGTTTTGTTAAATATGTGAGGAAATTATTGAAAGATATGTCAAAGTAGGGAAAAAGCTGATTTAAACAGTGAATTCACATTTGTATTTTTGTATTTAATAAGTTTTATAGTAAAGAATTCAGAATAAATTTAGCTATAGTATTTTTTCCATTGTTTTTTTTTCTGGAACCATCCATATTTTACCTGGTTAAAGAATCTCTGATTAGTATCCATTTCCTTGAAAAAAAGAACTCTTTTTAATCTGTAAATTAAGACTTTGAACCTGCAGATGGTGCTATGATCTCATTTTAAAATTCAGTATTGCTTTCTAGTTTAAGTTTATTGAAAAAATTACAGTTCTTTAGTTTCTTTTTATCAAGAGGCAATACAATTGACTTATTTCTCTTTATTTTTGTGGTTTATTATTATAATGGGAGAACGCGTCTTTACCAGTGGGAAAATAGACTGTAGTTACTCTATGTGAATGCGAACTGGTCCCTTAGAGCAAACAATAGTGAACTTTTATGTCTTTTTCTTTCGGATTTTTCCGCTTATCACTCAGCATCAGTTTTTCTGTGACTCTCAACCAACTTACTTTTTGCCATTGCTATACTTGAATAAAATTGCTTCACTGAGAATTGGGTGGCAAAGAGCTAAGGAGAAAAAACTCCATTTGAACACCATTTTGATCTCTAGTTTTTAATATTCAGGTAAAAAAAAGTTTTCTTGGAATTAAGCCATAGGAACTCCGGCTTAAGTCAGAGCTGTCAACTGGGAAACAAATTTCCAAATATTTTGAAATTTAAATCATTTAATTCTTCTTGTAGTTAGATTAGAAAATATGACTAAGCCTAGCAGAATATTCTTTTATTGCATCAGTATAACTTTGAATGAAGCAAATGGACATTAAAATCTTAAAGTAGAAGAAAGAAAGGGGCTTTTGAGCCATTTTCTTTAGAGGAACTTACAAACAAAATGTAAAAGAATACACACTGAAAATTTGAAAAATAAAAAGAAAGATGGCATTTACATTGTTATCCATAATATTGTTAATGTGGCTGCATTTTTAGCTTAAACTCTGGTTAAATATATGGTAAGCTACTTTTAGTTAAAAACCCACAAATAGAAATTAAGTAGTTATTAGAGCACAGTGCCCTATAAATGCTTTCCAACTGGTTCTTTGCAACCACCTGTCAAGTGATTTAGTTGGAAATGTTCAAAGCTGGTGTGGATGTAGGTGTGTTTTGGAATGGGGAAAAAATAATTCTGCATAGTACAAAGACTTATAAAAATGATGGGCATAACTTTTTAAAAGAAAGGAAAATGGAATCCCCAGAGGTGGACAGTCTGATCATTTAGTTTTTGAATTATTTGAGATTATATATATGGCAGTACATTGGAAACGATGTTATTCTATAGCAGTACTATGACTACTTTTTACAAGAGTGTGCATGTTATTTTACTATCTTTGAGCTTTTTTGAAACGTTTTCATTGGGATTAGTTTCAACATAAAAGAAGTGTAGTAGTAGAAAGATGGAAATTTTCTTCTAGATGCTTTTAAAATTAAGATAATTCTCAAGAAAAATTATATGAATCAAGATCTACATGACCAGCATAACATTTTCTTTAAAAAGTACTGGAAGAATTGATGCTTTATAACAAAGGAGAATTATACATTTGTAAGTGTCATGGACCTAAGTCTTTGCTGCTTTCTCAATCTATTCCTGTAGATAAAGTTCTTATTTTCTGAAAGGATTTCAAGTGGCCCTGGCTATAACACTAATCATTCTTTTACATCCTTATTGCTAATTAAAGGTTAAAATATTTCACCTTAAACTTGCTTTTTAAATTTATTTCAGAAGAGAACATTCTACTTTATCTCTTAGATCTTGAAGTCACTACAAATTTATATAAATCAGATATAATGGCAATTAAGTAAAAACTTCTAGTCCTACTCAACCTGTGGAAGTTCTGCATGACGTCAATCAAAGAGCTTGTGATTGCTCAACCCTAAGTACAAGCCCTATAAAACGATAGGCTTTGAAATGCTGGTCAGAGTAGACTGAAAAGCAGCTGCTGGAAATAACATCCAACCCTTAGCTAGAACCAAGTTCTGGTTCAGCTCTAAGGGCAGAGAACTCGTGGAGCCAAAGATAAGTTTCTCAAGTCACCTGGTAAGTATATAAATGCCTCAACATTTCGCGTATGAAAGGGTTTTCTGAAATATTTTGTTTGACTGATGCTTTTCCTGCTTGCTCTATTACTAGATAATATTTTTTAAATAATACATTCAGTGTATTTTTTTTTGCCTGAAGAGAAAATTTTAACTAAAGAATTTAGTTGATATAGTTGATTTTGAAATTTTCAACTCGTTTTTTAAGTGCTGTTTTTTCTATGTCATTTGTTGTTTATGTGAACCTAGGAAACATTTATTTTCCTCTTTAAGTTTACATTCTGTGGTTTTTATATACAGAGAGAAATAGACTGTGAAATCTTAAGTTTCTATTCAGAAACTATTTAGAAATATAATGTGTATATGGATTAGATATAAAAAACACAAGCTTTGTTTTAATACATTTCTCTTTTTATGGCAAAAATTATTTCAACTGTAATAAGTGGTTCAGTGATTTTTTTGGTATTAATTTTCACTATTAATAGAGTTAAGTTGTTCAAGCCCAGGTATATGAAAATCAGTTCCCGGTAATATCTAACATTAAAAGTGGAAAAAGAAATGTTTATATAAAACAATTTTTATGCTAATAGATATAGAAATATAAATGCATATATATATATATATACACACACATATTAAGTACATGATACCCTAGTTTTATATTAATCAGATGCAAAAACTTAAAGTAGAAGAAATTATCAGGTTTTTGAAACTTAGAAAAGATACTAAACTTGGATGCCACAACTCTAATAAGGACATGGCCCCTAAGTTGTTTCTAGCAATGTAAGACTATGGCATTCAATATATAACTGGGCCAACATGTGCCGGATGACGGATAGGCAGCAGTTGAAAGGGATCTTTATCATTCAAGCACAAATTGATCAGATAGAAACTATACTGCATTTTCAAGCTTTCTATAAGACAAAAATGTTTTTCTGAACTCTGCAAGAACCTTCAGAAACCTCTGCTAGTTACCCAGAATTCCTGGATATCTACCTACCAAAAAAATGGAAAACACTTATTCACAAACATACCTGTACTCCTATGTTCATTGCAGCATTATTAACAGCAACCAAAACATGGAAACAATCTAAGTGTCCTTCCACAGTTGACTGAATAAAAAAAGTAGTGGTACATGTGCACAGTGGAATATTACTCAGACGTAAAAAATAATGAAATATTGCCATTTTCAACAACGTGGATGGATCTTGAGCGTATCATGCAATAATAAATGAAATTAGTCAGACAGAAAGGACCAGAACCATACGATTTCACTCATGTGTGGGACATAAAACAGAAAGCAACAAATGAACAAAACAAACGAAGTCATAGACACAGACAACAGTATAGAGGTTACCAGAGGGGAGAGGAGTGGGGAGCAGATAAAGAGCGTAAAGAGGGTCAAACATATGGACGGAATGAGAGTAGACTTTGGGTGGTGAGCACACAGTACAACGTACAGATGATGTGTCCTAGAACTGTACACCTGAAACGTATGTAATGCTATTAACAAATGTTACCTCAATGAATTAAAAACAAACCAAAAAATGGATTCCCTGGCTGGTGACATCTGTGGTTGGAAAATCTAGTGTGACTTCCTCCCTTTCAAGGTGCAGAGATGGAAACCAGAGGGAAGCCCCAGCTCCTCATGAGCCTGATAGTTCTCAGTATGCTCTTCTCACAAATGCTGGCCTGGCCTCTTTTTGAAGCACGTTTTTTGAGGTAAGTTCTTTTCGAGTCAGAGAGTCAAACATTCCATCTTCATCTCGATGAGAATTTTCTTTCCGTCATTCAGACGACTCGATTTTTTAAAATTATGCATTATTGATTTGAACCTTTGGTCGATATGTTAAGACAAATTTTTCAATGTCGAATCAACATGATTATTCCATACTAAAATTGTGCTAGTACACAGGATTATAACCAGAAGGCCCTACAAAATTCATTGAATTTAAGTGATTATTCAGAAATGGAGAGATTCTTTAGACATGATCAATGCAGACATATACATTACATTTTGAATAAATTGTGATATATAATATGTAATAATTTGAATAAATGAAACTTTGAATAAATTTTAGGAACTTAGAGAAGGAAAAACAGTTAACCCTCAGCTCTTGAGGAATGTTTGAGCCAAATAAACATCAACGAATATACAAATTGTCCCAGTTTTTATGTTAAATATTACGTTGTTTTCAAAGTTTCTATTTTGTAGAAAATCTTTCTTCTTGTGAAATTTAACTTTGCAAAGTGAAGGCATTCCAAAGGAAGTGTACTTTGCTTAATGCTATGACAGGATTGAACTGAGTAGTTCGTATGCTTGACTTATACAACTTGTAAAAGTTACATGCATCTATCGTGTGGGATGAACAAAAATTTTACTATTGATACTCTCAAACCACATAAGTCATGATGCTATCCATATTTTCTGAATGGGCGGTATTTTCCAAGATTTTGAGTGTCTTATTTCAAATGACTGTAAACTCATAAGCATTGTCTTGTGAGAAAAGAATGTATTATACATCTATTGTCTTTTTTCTAATATGTTGGATATCAGAGTACCATTGGAAGAAGAGAGTGAAGTTGATCGAACTTCATTCAAAGCAGACACTGACATCTTACGAAATGTATTTCCTGAAAATGGCAGGTGAGTTCGGTTTTATTGAGTTTTATAGTAAAACCTGTATTTTTTTTTTGAAATATACATGTTTTATTTTTGTGTCTCCATAAAGCTACTCCCACAGCACTGCACTGCAGGTTTCCATGGGCCGTGGCTTCATCCAACCTGACATACTGCAGGTCTTGCAACTGCACATGATTCTCATGTACTGAGGCTGTGACAGGCGAGGATGAGCAAACCATTCACTTGCATTCTGTTATATAAAAGGTCAACATCAGTAATTGTACCAATTCTAGTAAAGCTCTAGGAAAGCATTTAGGATTCCATAATATAGGAAGTTGGAAGGAAAGAGTTTTATGTCTATGCAAAGAAAAGATGTCTAATAATAAGAGCCACTCATGGACAGAGCCATTCCTCAAGAGCAACATTCAAGTATAGACAGCATAACTCAATATTGAAGACAAAAACGTAAAATCTTTTTCATCTGAACAGAAAATTGGGCTGATAGACCCTAAGATCCTCTCCATTTCAGGATATTTTGTTTCCACATATTTTTAGAGAAGAAATAGCAAAAGGCATAATAAAGCCTTTGATAAAATCAAGATAGTTTTTTCTTATATATGTCTTTATGCATGATAGAAGAATAAAGCACAATAAATAAATTAATTAATTAATTAATACAAACGAATTTAAATATATTTTTCCCAACAACATCTCTCAGAAAAGACTTAGTTTTACAGATTCTATCAGGGAGCATTAATTAATATTGAGATATATTTCTAAAAAAGCTAATTTCTTTAATTGTTCAACATTTTGGGCTGAAAATATAGAAAATATCTTGCTATACGTGACAAAAAAAATCTTTTACTCAGTTATTAGAAAATTTCTTTTGGACTTAAGTGCATAAGATGCTTTTGTAATAAGCTGATAAGTTTTTTCTTTATTCATTGAGTCAAAATAATATTTTAGAAAAATAATTTCAAAATAATGGATATCTTTTCTTCCTTGTTTTAGGAATGCCAGACATGCCGATGAACTTTTCGCCAGTGACTTCATTTCAGTCTTGGATCAACTTCCTAAAAAAAAATACCTTCGGTCCCTTATTGAAAATGGAGATAGGTAAAGCAAATGTATTATTTTTAACAAACGTTATGATTATTTAATGTACACTTATATTTTCACTGTTAACAATTTATTTACTTAGTCCTAAATTGTTAACCCTTGATAATGTTCAGTTTCATTAAAAATAATTTATATTCTTCAGTAAAATATACCAGGCCCATGGATTAGAAGATAGGGCTTTCTAGTAATATCATACCCACTGGCTCCAGACACACTAATTTTTCTTTAGTAGCAATCATTTGTAAATCTGCAACCAAATTGAGCTAACATAGTAAAAAGAAGACATAGTATAAACTGAAGCAAATTTTAAGGTTAACCATAGTACTTGTTTTTAGATTCCTTCCGAAACCAAGCACTGAATGATTCTTTCTTCAAATGTCCGACAGCTGAATATTTAGATGGCACGATACAGATGGAAATAGATTTTTAAAAGCATTTATTTTAAAACAGATTTTCCTTTCAATAGCAGAACACAACTCAAATATTCCCCCATTTCTATTTTTTTAAATAAATTATTGCTCAGTTTGTACGAAATGTATCTTAAATCACTCCCAGAAAATGCTAAAATGTGTTGGATTATTCTTTGCTCGATAATCCTTCAATTTAGATGCATTTTTCTTTCAGTATTTTTGTGATAAAAAATGAGTTGGGTGTTAGAATTCATTTTTATCTGACTCCAGGAAATTTAGAACTTTGGCATATCTATCATTCCTTGTAAAAACTCTGATTTACTTTTCTCCACATTTCTCAGCAATAGCATCTCAGAAAACCAGAGACCAAGCAAACGCAAGGCAGATGCAATCATTGGTCATTATTATGCTCAACTTCAAAGGAGGAAAGCTCTGAAAAAATGGTTGTGGAAACAAATTGTGACTCAGGTAAAGAAAAAATTAGGTAATTATAAATTATAAGGTTTTTTTTTTTTTTCCAAAATAGAAGCTACAAATGGAGACTTATTTGTCTATTTCATTATCCATCTTTTTCTCAACCTTGGCTGCTATTACACTATCCTGCAGAATGTTTAAAATACTGATGTCTGAGCCTAACCCAAAACTCATTGCCAGGAAATTAGTGCCCCTATGGATATGGCTCTTGACATTTGTATTTTTTAAGAGCTTCCTAATTGATTCTACTTTGCCTCCAGGGTTAAAAATGATAACTGTACTGTTATCTAGTCTGAATCTGGAAACAGGTTTTATCAAAAGTACTGATTTTTAAAACAGGTAAAGCACATTCAATCAGCAATGTAATATCACATGGAACTCCCTTTATGTGTGCATTCAATTCTTTTATTTTACCAAATTAAACCATGAATTCTTTTGTCTTCCAAGATTCTGTAAAACCTCTTTCTCTGTGGGGTAGATAGATATTGGAGCACAATAAATAGAAAGTGGAGTGGTCTCTCTTTTATTCCATTATTTTTGTTTAGAAGGTGAGTATTAAGGACAGGTAATAGCATAGGTCACATATTATTACTTCTTTAGATAGTTTCTTATGTAAAATCCTAATGAAAAATTTTCTGTGTGAAAAACACAAAACAGCACAAAGATGATGGAAAAGCACCTGGGAGCAAAGCTGATAATGAAGTAGCCCAATAGTGAGTATACCTGTGTATTCTTATAATATTCTCACAGCAATCATCCAGGTATTTAAGTAGGTAAGAGTCACTTGGTGAGACACATCTTTGAGTTCTCACATTGAGACCTCATCTAAGAAGGACACAACTACCTGAAGTGAACCCCAAGCAGTAAATGGCTTAAAAAGATTAATGCAGGGCGCTGATCACATAAAAGAGAAAGTTCACAAGGAGTAAACAGTTTGTGATCTCCTAGGTTACTTAGAAATGTTCCTATCCTGTTGAGATCTAAAACCAAGGAGACTGTTGCACACTGATGAGGAAGACCAACTTTTTTTTTTTCTTTCTTTTTCTTTGAGACTCAAGCCATACTGCTTTCATTAGTTTAAGGTTTATTTCCACAACTGACTGCTAGCAACTCATTTAAGTACAAGGAAATACCACCAAATTATCGTTTTGTGTGTGTGCGTGTGTGTGTGTGTGTGTGTGTGTGTGTGTGTGTGTGTGTGTGTGTGTGTGAAAATACCAAAACACTTTGGGTCTAGTTGTATTCTTTCAAACATAGCAAACTTTATGCAGCAAAAGTCACATTTAGCTTATTTTAGTAATAAAGTGAGTGTAGATACTATGACTCCAATAGTATTCACTGTGAAATATGTTTTGAGAAGAAAAAAGGTGAATAGTTTTTTCTTCTTTTGTTAAGTAACAAATTTTTATCACAATTGTTTTTATGTATACATAGATATAAGACATATTCTTATTCTGAGTTAAGGTTTACATTCGCTCATAATTATGTCTACCATACTTTGCAAGTGCTTATTGCAATTTCATATTGTCACTATATCAGAAGTTGGCAAAATTTTTCTCTAAATGCTATGGAGTAAATGTTTTTGGCTTTGTGGGTTATCTGCTTTCCATTACAACTAGTCAACTAACTCTGTAATTGTAGTGTAAAAGCTGCCATAAATAATACATAAATGACAGGAGTGCCTTTGTTACAATAAAACTTTATTCATAAAACATGAAAGTAGGCTAGACTACAACCTTTATGCGAAGGATAGTAAATTAGACCCAGCTCAGACTAAAGACAATTCATGGTCTTTCTTCAGTCCCTAGATAGTACATCTAAGGTTTTCGTGAGAGTCCTCGAGAGTACACAGAGGGTCTGGGAAGACAGCTGTACAATGGGTTGTTTTTATCCACTGATTACCCTGTCACCTCTAAATGACATACATGCTCAGGGGTGCTGCGCATGCTCATTCATTATTATGAATAGATACTTCAAAGAAATGAGTCTGTTGGCTCAGAAAAGAAAGGTAATCTCATATAACTTCATGAAAAAATGTTTATAATAAGTCCCTTTCAGTAAATTAAGACATACAACAGACATAAAATATAAAGGGGGATTAATCACTCTGATTGTATAAGTGTTTGATTATTTATGAGATTCCATTCTTCATTCTTTTAGTTTCTTTTTTAAACAGGTAGCATCGGACAAATTCTTTTAAGTGAAAATCTTGTGGGTCAACCATTTGTTAAAATTACAAATGGGTAATTCTTAAAAATTAAGCCATTTTCACTGTAGTTTCCTCTCTGACAATCAGTCTCTTTGAAGATGCCCTCTTGATATCCCACAACACAGTCTCCTGTCACAGGCCATTGACCAGGGTCAAAGAGAAATAGATGTGTATCAAATGAGTGGATAAGTAAGTGAAACTAAAATATTGTTTATTAAATTTTTTTTGCTTAAATACCAATTCTTTTTCAGAATTCCTGAAGAAACATTATTAGAAGTAATTATGTTTTGATTTCTACATCAGAATTTCAACAAATCATTTTCAATATAAAAACAAAAAAAGTGTTGTGCATGTTGTACTTTATTCTAATATAAAAACTGTGATACTTGTTTTGGAAATGTTATTTGAGAGTTCTAAAATTTGTCTTTAACTCATGAAAATCGTAGAGTTTCATATGCTGTGTATTTTTTCTAACAAAAAAATATTTAATGATAAGTAAATACCAAGTTAATTGAACCTGGCTTTTTGGAAGTGTAGTAATAGAATAAATTAATGTGTTTACTTATAGAGCACACTTAACTATTCATAAGAGTGCAGCAGAAATCCAGTGTGTCCAAATTTGAACGTTAAGCAGATATAATGTTGTTAAATAAACCTCAAAATGTCTAAGAGAATACCAACAAAGATAAATAGACTTTCTTTTAAAAAATGATTTTTTTTTAAATGTACGCATTCCCATATTTGTGGGCAACCTTTATTTTGAATGGGATTAAAAGAGATTAAAAATCTCTTACTATGGGACCTCTAATTGCCAATGACTCTCTTCTGACATAGTGTGTCAATGAAGGAGAACGGCCTCTACTTCTGACACTGGACCTTCCTTTCATGCTTGTGATAAGGATGTGCAGAATGTAAACTGAGTGGGCCATTTGTTTTCAGTAATAAATACTTTTTCCACAATCGCTCAAAGAATGCTTTGGTCATACTGTATTCATCAGTAAAAGTACTATTAGAGATACAACTGTTTTTCTAAAATGAATGTAAGAAATTAAATGTAAAAAATAAAAATCATTGCTTATCATTGCAAACACTTTCTATTGTTCTGTTTTGAATGGTGCAGCAGAGGCTACTTTTAGCTCTACAGTTGCAAGCACTGGATAGTTTTTGTAATGCGTAATGTAAAACTATGTTTAATTTTGTGTGAGTCCTAAAATAAGTGACTTAGTAAGAAAGAAATTCCTTTCTCATATAAGGCCAGAAGTAAAATATCAGGGGGTTAGTATGATGATTCTGCTGCATGAAACCCTGGGAAATCTGCATCCCTTCCAGGTCACCCTTCATCTACTAGGGTGTGGTCCTTCTCCTCACGATCCAAAACTGCAGCTAGAGCTCCAGCCCTTGTATCTGCAAGTTTGCAACGGAAAAGAAGAAGGAGCAGGAAAACAAACAAAGCCAAGAGTACATTCCGGTTCTCTTTTAAGTAATAGCTTATGTTAACATTCCCTTGACTACAACATAGTTTTATGGTCACAGTCATTTGCAAAAATGCAGGGGAATGTTTTGCTTTGTTTTGTTTTTATATTATATGTCCAGCTAAAAACTAGGGTTTTATTCGTATAAAACAAAGAAAAAGAATAGATGTATGTGGGTATTTATTTTTTAATCAGACTCTGGATCTTGAAATCTTACCAAAAAGGCTTAAAGAACTTATAGAGAAAGCAGGAATCATAAATGCCAGTGAAAAATCAATATCATCTCAAGGCAAAGCTTTGCTTACTTCTCTTTACTACAATTAGAACAGATGGCCATATAAGGAGAGACTTGTCTAGAACTAGCAGTAATTACAAAGGCATTTACGGGATTTGACGTACATTAGACTAATTTATATCTATTGTTTACATCTCTTTCACAAATTATCAAATATTTCTTTAGTGACTTTTCTGTGCAAAGCACTGCACTGAAAACAGAAATCTTCTAGATGTTATTTACACTAGGAATGTCATGAAGATCCAATGGGGGCAAAATTGCAGTGCAATGTAATGGGACTCTAAAGAGTTTTCATTTTATTGTCTAAATGTAAATCTTCCCAATTTAGTCCCTATTCTTTCAAGAAATAGTTATTGAATGACTCTAATGTGCAATGTGGAGATGCCAGATTTGAGTGTTTGACCAGAGGGAACAGTCCTGGCATATGCGGAGGTCAAGGAAGCCATTGTGGCTGGAGCAGTGTCCCCTGGATGAGGGCCGACGAGGAGAGGAAGTGGGAGAGGTTACCAAGGACTAGACCTCGAGGGGCCTCACAGACCACCGGAAGGACATGAGGACAGCGATGATTAAAAAACATGAATTTATTACTTTGTTTTTGTTATTAAAAAACAAACCTCTGAAACTTCTAATGTGATGCTGTCATAGAAAAATCTTTTCTTTATGGTGATGATTTATTATTTTAGAAGTAAAGCATTACACGAATATAAAACAATTTACATTTTTAGAAATTCCTGAGAATTCTTTCCAATTCTCATTGTTCTTTCTCGAATTCAAAGATTAACATTAGTCAGGAATTTGGAAACACTGCCATGGAGGGCAGGGTTGTGGAAGGGTCTGAATCCGGGGCATAAATGGAAGGTTTATATACAGGATTGTTGACCTCTAATGCTTGCTAGAGAATTCTAAAATACCTCGATGCCCTGACAATTAAAAAATTATGGCGTTATTTTCTTTAAAAATGGGGGGAAAATTGCCTGGGAAGCGCTACGAGAGAGAAAACATTTCCTCGGCCCTTCTCTTTTG
>NW_006438643.1:1802362-1805672 GCF_000325575.1 Pteropus alecto | reverse complement strand
AATCCATACTATCTGCATAGAAGAAAATGGACAGAACCTATTCCTTATATAGAACAATACCTGACACATAGAAAGTATTATCTGTTATGAGAAGAAATAAATATATAAAATAATGCATGTGGCTATTGCTGGTGTCTGTAAAATTATCCATGGGTCTCCTTCCCCTCAAGGCTGTTTCAGGGCACCCTTTTTCATTTATTACACATTCTCCAGATATGTTTTATTCTGTGTTATTAGGCTTTATTTTTAAATGAAAGTAACTAAAATTTACTGTAAGCTGAAAAGCATGCTAAGAATTTTCTTTGAAACTTTCATATATATCATATATTTAAATCGTAGACAGAGCCTTGTGTAAGAGACATTGTTAGTTTCATTTTAATAGAAAATTGAGCTCACATAAGTAAAATAATTGTCCTAAATTATAGAGTTAGAATGTAGAACTTTCCAAACCTGGTTCCAAGTATAGTATACTTTCCAGTGTATCACAGTAATTCTTTAATTCATTATAAGATATGAGGACATGACCCCCACATAGAAACTAAAATTGCAAGCACACAGCATAGCTCTAGATTCCAGCTGTAGAGTTGTATACATGCTTTGGAATTTGTAGAGGCTTATATTTCCTCTGAAGTTTTGTGTGTACACAAACACACAAGGTATAAACCACCCATGACACTCACACACATATTCTATTTTATTTTTTGCTGTGTTTAAGTAATGTTGGCTCTTCCACATGGTGACACCCAAGGTTCACATACATCCGTCATCGCAGAAATCGCTTTCTTCTCATTATTGTGGAAACAGCTTCCTCCTGCCAGACAGAATGAGGCACTGGTGGGGGGTGGGAACATGGCTTCTCAAGAGTTAAATATCAGTGTGCTATATAATCTTGGATGAGATCAACCTCAAGTAAGAACTGGCTCCATGTAAACCTCATAAAAGAAGATTTTGTCTTTGGCCCTCTGCCACTCTTTTTCTTGATTCTGCACTAAAATTGTGCAAGCAAATGACATCCTCACACTTCCCTCTGGATATTCAAAGTTCTCTTTGGTGGCATCTTATCCAGGCCTGCTTTCCTCACAGTCAGTATTGCAAATACTATATCTGAGGCAATGTGGAGGTACCATTGTAATGCACAGATAAGAGTGTATAAGACATTATACATCCTTTTTGGTTTATTGCCTTTCTGATATGGTCAGTGCCTCAAACTACTTCCACTAAGTCCCGCACCGCCATCCCACATTCTCTACTCTTCCCTGATGTGCTGGGGGAACAAGAACAACAAAAATAACTCCAGATATTTCCCTGAATGTATTTCTTCTCTTTTACCTCTTTTTCAGCTTTGCACTTGCTGCTCCTTCAGGGTGAATCATAATTTTCTTCTTTGACTGCCTAACTCCTATATGTCCCTTAAGGCTGGTTAAAGTGTCATCTCAAGGAAATCTTTCTTGACATTGTCTTCCCCTAGCTGGAGGAAAATGTGTCTTTTTCTTTTCTTTTTTCTATATTAACTTTTTACTTTGAGCCACGCAATTAACGTATGACTGTATAACAACCAACCCCAAAATTTAGTGTCTTGAAAATCAAACATTTATTTAGATTACAAATTTGCAATTAGCACTAGGTTCAGAGTAAAGTGGATTGTTTGTTTCGCAGGATGCCAACTAGAGAGGTGGGAAAGGTGAGGGTTGGAATAATTTGAAGGTTTGTTTCCTCACTGTTGATTGATGATTCAGCTAAGGCTAAGACCTTGGCTGGGTCTAATGCCTGGAACACCTACATGTGGCCTCTCCATGTGGTCCGGAATTCTTTTCAGTATGGTGTCAGGGTTCAGAAAACAAACATTGAGTAAGATAGATATCTATATCTATATCTATATCTGTATCTATATCTATATCTATATCTATATCTATATCTATCTATATCTATCTATCTATCTGTCTATCTATCTATCTATCTATCTATCTATCTATCTATCTATCTATCTATCTATCTATCTATCTATCTATCTATCTATCTATCTATCTATCTATCTATCTATCTATCTATCTATCTATCTATCGCGAGAGAGAGAGAGAGAGAGAGAGAGAGAGAGAGAACAAATGAAACCATATCACCTTTTGTAACCCAGCCTCAGAAGTCTTACAGGTCACTTCCACAACATTCAGTTTATTGAGGCAAATCCTACCCAGTTACAAAAGAAGGAAAAATTGATCTATTTCTTGATGGAGTGATGTTTATGGAAGAGAATGTGGAAGTAGCAATATTTCTGTGGCCATTTTTGGAAAATACCATCTGCCACATCATAGTACACTGTATTTTCCCCCAACCAGAGTGAGAGTTCTATGAGAGCTGTGATTTCTGGTTCATTCCTCTACATATTTGTTGAGGAAACGATCTCCTCCATTTCACGCACATTAGCTATTATAAAGGATAGAAGAGTAAGGGTACATTAAAGGAAATAGCACCTTCAACACTAGACACAACTAGTAACAAAAGGCACGGGTCACACGGTCTCGGATCTGTTTGGTCTTTATACTGTAGATAATGGGATTCATCAGGGGAGGAAATAGAAGATACACAAAACCCATGATCACTTGGACCAGATGAGGTGCTTCTTTCCCAAAACGGTGGATGACAGACAAGCCAATCATAGGAGTGTAGAAGAGAAGCACAGCACAGATGTGGGAAACACAGGTGTTAAGAGCTTTGAGTCTCTCAGCCCTGGATGCAATGGATAGCACGGTATGCAGGATCAGGGCATAAGAGAAGAGAATGAGCAGCGAGTCTATACCCACTGTGGAAACAATGACAAACATGCCGTAAATACTGTTGGCTTTGATGTCTGCACAGGCCAGTTTCATCACTTCTTGGTGGAGACAATAAGAATGTGATAGAACCTGGGAGCCACAATAGGGGAACCTTTTGAGCATAAAAGGCAATGGAAAAATGAGCACTACACTTCGAACCAGGGAAGCCAAGCCAATCCTGACAATGACTGTATTGGTGAGAATGGAAGCATAGTGCAAGGGACGACAAATGGCCACAAAGCGGTCAAAGGCCATAGACAGTAGCACGGAGGACTCCAGGAAGGACAAGCAATGAATGAAAAAGAGCTGGGTGAAACAGGCATCATGACCAATATCTCGTGCCCCAATACAAAAGATGCCTACCACTGTAGGGAGTGTGCAAAGAGACAGACCCAGGTCAGTGATAGCCAGCATGGACAGGAAGAGATACATAGGCTCATGGAGGGAGGGCTCTGTTTTAATGATAAAAAGAATTGTACAGTTGCCTAGGATGGAAACCA